>NW_021604563.1:20993200-21000608 GCF_004785775.1 Grammomys surdaster | reverse complement strand
GACAGCCTAAAGCCTTCGACCATCGATGTGACTTGTCTCACATCAGTGTTTTGGGGTTGTGAACTTGTCTAAGACCCCCCATAATTAGACATCCAAATTCAAAACTCACATAGTTGGGATTGAACATAAGACGCCTTCTCTAACTAAACAGAGAAGGGGGAGATGCCAGAAGCCAGGACCCTCGCCCTTACCCTTACCCCCTACCTTTCCCCACCTGCATAATGTCCTCTGAAGCTTGGCAGCTGCAAGATCCTGCTTAGCAACTGCAGATAGACTCAAAGCAGAGTACCATGTCTTCTTAAGAATAGCAGGGAGACCATAACTCAAGCAGTGTACCATATCTTCTGAAGAACTGCAGGTAGATCATAATTCAAGGCAGTGTACCATATAGACCATGACATGTTTCAAGGCACAGGCCAAGAAGATTTTGTACTTTTCCACCACCTGGACCCTCTTACCCCCTCCCCTTGTAAAACATGCTATAAAAAAGCATTTCATGTTCAAAAAAAAAAAAGAAAATAAAAAAAATATATTATAAAAAAAAAAAAACAATACTTAACATGCAAATAAGTACTCGTGGTAGAGTTGAGTTCCGTTGACAGGATTCAATACAGTCACATATTAAGTTTGTTTCAAATAATTTGTAGTAATTAAAAAAATATAAGTGGCACCCACAAATAAAGTTACAGTGATTACTATATACTATGGTCTATAGTGAAATATACCAACTACTACACCAACTATTTATACCATATAAAACTGTATTCAATGCGAGGAGTGCTTTGTATGCATTTTCATTTAATCTATTCTGTAGTTCTAGGAGGCAAAAGTTATGATAAAATTTCACTTTTATAAAAGAAAAATTCAAAGTCACAAAATACTTTTGTGCTAAAATATATTGAGAATTTTGAGTGTCTTAGGAAATCTTTCAATATTTTACATGTCATAACTAATTTATTCTTACAAAAGCCTTGAAAGGGAGAGCTAAACTTCCATTTAAAAAAACTATCATTCAAACTTGAGCTAGCCTTGGTGGCTAAAATACCACTTTTGTCCCACAACCTCAGGTAATATCATCATCCCCAATCCAGCCTGCCCTAAAATGAATTATGGCATCAGCAGGAAGTGAGACCTGTACTCAAGCAGGACAAACTGATGTTTCAGCCTGCCTGATTACAAGGTGGAGTGTAGAACACCCCTGAGATTATGCAGACCAGAAAAGCTCTGAGACTGATATTATCTAATTTAGTATCAGGACACAGAAGTAGATTGTTTTTTCTGGTCACAAGATTTATTAAATACCAGAAAAATATTTGGTCTACCTAGAAAAGCAAAACCAAAAACAAACAAATAAAACACACCCCAAAGCTCTATTTTAAGTCTTTTGAGGGGAATGTCAGTATCTTGTACTTTTCAGAAATGAGGCAATCTAGGTAAGGTGTCACTTAGAGGATGTGGGAAGGTATGGAGGAAGAGAACTCCTAGGCCTGTGATATCTGAAGTCTGTAGTAGATTCTTGATCTTGATACTCTTTTTGAATCCAAATACCTATTGTGTCTGTTCACAAATTCAGAAAGACTATTTCTCTTAAGGGTCCCAGAATCAATCCTGAGGACCAGAGATAAAGAGAACTGCTGTTACTGGTCTACAACTTCAACACTTCTTTTGTGAAGTCCCTGTGTACCTACCCCCTAGGGATCCTATTGCAGAGTCACATTGAATAGGGTGCTTGCTAGTATCTATGAGACTGCAAAAAGAATTATGGCTCTGAATAGCTTGTAGCTCAAACCTAACAGGAGCCAAGGGCCTGCCTCTACTAATACTACCTAGTCAATCTCTGACAGTATAACAAGGTTCAAGTCACCATGGGTATAGAACAGGAAAGTAAGCTTAAGACTTAGCCTGAGTTATCATGATGGGATAGTGAAACCCAACACTGAGCAGATCTTAATCACCATCACTCACAGGTCTGCCTATGGACAGAGACTCTATAACAGATCCAGGATCATGGAAAAACACCCTGCTCCAGTGTACTGGGATTCCTTTCCAGCTGACAGCACTTTTAGTTGGTTGTAGATGTCTCGGACAATGAGTCAAACAAGCATGAGCAGCATGGAGATATCTTGGTGCTTCTCATGTACTGTGGTGGGTTCTGTAAGGCAGGGGATAGAGGAGCTAGACAGCACCTGCCTGAGACCAAAAGATCAAGATTAATGCATAAAAGAAGCCAGAAGACTGGAAGCTCTTCCTCTCCTGAGCAGCATACAAATAACAGAGAAAAGCCTACAGGCAAAATGTAAATGTCTATAAAAGATCATGAAATTTGTGGCCCACTGCTTTTGAGTTCATGCTTTTCTCTCAGCATACTCCTCAATCTTCGACAGTGCTTTCCTTTCATAATAAATGTCTTTATTCCTGTTTTTAATCCTGTGTTCTGGTATAATTATTTGCCCTTGGTCACATGAATCTCGTTCTTTTAACTGTGTTTCATGTTAAAAGAACACAAGCAGGAGATGTACAAACTCAGACACAACCATGCCAATACTATTGGAAGACTGTGGGCTCTGAGTGGGACATTGTTGGGTGAAGTCTGGGGACATAAGTATAATATAAGAGTCTGGGACTTTTATTCATTATGACTCTGCTCAAAATCCTGTAGTGCCTGGCTAAAGTTCAATGACTTTGTGTAAGACATGTTAGTCTACTACAGCCTCAGGGAGACTGCTTGTGGGGACAGACTGTGCTTCTAGGTACATTTTAACTGGTGGGAAGTAAGTTGCAAATAACTTAGGGAAACTATTTGGGTATTTGATTATATTTTGCTTTTGGTCCTATAATTTCTAAAATGCTACCATTCTTTAGGTAATATTTGTCATTTGTTAGGACTGCTAATCAGGGTAAAAACAATTCTCACTCAGACCTCAAAGGAGATAAGACATAGTTTATCTGAAGTTAAGTATGTATTACTATGACTAGAGAACACAGATTAAGTTTACCCCAGTTCCACATTAACAGTTTGCTGAAGTTTCTGTAGTTATGAAGCATAAGTCTGGGTACTTTAAAAATAAACTGATAGAGATATCATGTAGGTAGGTTATAGGAAAGTGAAGAAATTTCAAACATAGATAGGTTTCATATACTGTCTAATGACATTATTAGCCTTTTGGTTGATGAAAACTATGATTTTGTTAAGTTAATGCATTTCAAAAGCTTTTATCTGTTAGTCATGGAGATTTAAGTCAGACATAGAGGTGCACAAAGGCCTAGATAAACTACAATTAGTCTCTAGACCTGCAACATTCCAATTACTCCATAGTCACAGAAGTTCAAATCAGTTGATGAACTTTGGCAGAAGATTCAATGTAACTTAATTTTTTTTCAAAGCCTACTCTTAGCGATGGTTCTTAAACACTTAAACCTTCCTTCTAACCCATCACCCACCAGAGGTAGTGGAAAAGGAAGGATACAGGGGAAATGGACCTGTTTAGAAAGGTTCTTTGGAGCAAATCCCATATGCATTGTCAGGAAATCAGCAGTTCAGTTCACAGGTCAGCAGGGTCAGCTCGATCCACTAGCAAACATCAGCAGTCCAGCTTGGTAGTTTTGGCATAGCAGAAGCAGTGGTATAAACTAGTAGGAACAACCAAGTCTCAGCAGAATCAGCATGAGTCAGCAGGAGGAACCAGAACCAACAGGAAAGCCAAGAAATGTTCTAGGATGTGCCTCTCTCAGCGAATTAAGGATCAGTGAAGACATGAGACCAATAAGCATTTAGCTATGCAAGCAATCCAAGCTCAGCCTGTCTCTGTCCATTAATTCCTATTAAATATTTTCTTTAAACATCGTGAGTCTTCTATGGGTCTTGTCTTAGCAGGCGAATCTGACTTAGTAAAACGTTATGTGATTCTGTATCAGCTGGCATCATTTTGTCAAATGGTCCTAGCCTATGGAAGTGACAAGAAGCTGTGCACACCACCACAAGTTTTTTTTTTTTTTTTGGTACATTTCTCTCTATGGAATACCAACAAATGTAGCTCAACTCTGCAATGAAAGTTGGACCAATATGTGTGTTGTTAACAAAGAATCCTTCATCATGTGTCCTTCACATGTTTTAGCAGAACATTCTTTTACCTGTGTCTGCTTCAGTGAAATGTTCCTTCACAAATCTGCCTTTGCCTTTTATCTGTGTCCACTTTAGCAAAGTACTAATTCACATGTCTGTTGTAACAAAACACCACCTGACACAAATCACTTCCCAAAGAATCCCAAAGTTTCCACCTCAATCAATTTGTGTGTGTGTGTTTGGGGGGGATTCCAGAAACATTTATTCATATCCTCAATGAGCAAAACAAGCAGATTAAGAAAGCAAAGGAATAAATTTTTATATAGCTTATCAGTATAAGTAAAATCTATGACCCCAAAACAATTATTGTGTTTATAATTAAATCCATGCTATCCAGAATGTGAGCCCTAGTTTCATTCTTCCAAGAAAGTATGAGTGTACCTAATATATATATATATTCATTCTATTGATCTGTTGCTCTAGAGGACCCAAATATATGTGTGTGTGTGTGTGTGTGTGTGTGTGTGTGTGTGTGTGTATGTGTATATGATATATGTATATGAGATATATGTATATATGAATGACTGGGCTGTTTCATTAGATTGGCTTACACAGCATGGACTATGACTCTACACTGGGAAGGCTCAGAATAACCAAAGCTGCTCAATCCAAAAGCGTAAATGCTTCAAGAGAACCAGTCTGGATCTGAAGGCCTGGAAGACTTCTGTAGAGCCACTGATGTTCAGGCTACACTGAAAGGCATAAGAAGCTGGGTTTCAATATCAGCAAAGGATGGCAGTGACAACAATGAAGATCATCAGTGAGGAATGCAGCCAGAAAACAATGCAATAAGGCTTTTCTTTGGGCTTCTTCAGATCCGTGCTGCCACTGGAAGTTGTCTTTCACTTTGGAGGAAACTCTTCCCCACCCAATCACGCTTTCCAGGGAACACTGTCATCTATCCACTGTGATACATGCCACTTCATTAATTTAATTTCCCATTAAGTTGACAATCAAGATTAACTCTCATACAAGTTTTGGTTGCTTTTCATAATGTTTTATGATTAGCTTTAAGTGATTAAACAAATTAAATTTTCAATTGTTTCCTGTACTCTACCTATTAATTTTGTTGGATGATTGATGTATCATTAACAGATTTGTAGAAACCAACAATATGATTTGAATTACACATTTTATGTCTTGTGTTGCAAATAATGATGTGTTTATTTAGGTTTTGGATGTTCATAACATGCAATACAACATTTTTTTCATATATTCATAATCAGAGTAATTATTCTAGTTTTTTTTGTCAACTTGACACAAGTTGGAGTTATCTGAGAAGAGGAAACCACAACAACAAAATGCTGTCTAGGCTTACTTACAGGTCAAATTCATAAAATCATTTGCTTAACTAGTGGCTGATTTTGGAGGGTTCAGCCCACTGTGAGCAGTTCCAGCCCTAAGCAGGTGGTCCTCAGGTGTATATGAAAGCAGGTTGTGCAAGCCATGGGGTACAAACCAGTAAGCAACATGCCTCCATCGCTTCTGTATCCATTCCTGTCTCCAGGTTTCTGCACTGTTTGAGTTCCTGTTCTGATTTCCTTTAATGATGAACAGTGATTTGGAAATGTAAGCCAAGTAAACCCTTTCCTCATTAGACTTCTTTTGGTCATGGTGTTTTATCACAGCAATAGAAACCCTAGGACAGCAATAAACACATCTTCATCAATTATGTCTATTATTTCTTTGTGGTAGGGATTTTAAACTTAAATATTTTCTTTACATACTCTTAGTTTTTAGACAAACTTGTAAAATCTTTATTTTATTTTGTGCTGATTGTATTTTTTTAAAATATTAAAAAGTTTGATCAAACTAGAATTAATATTGGTACAAAGAAAAAAATATAGCTCCAACTATACATACGTTCAAATCACATGACTAGTCAATTTTCTGAACACATTTATATAGATTTAGGTACATCAATTCATTATAGATCTAGATATATCAATTCATTATCTAATTCATTTTTTATTTAACTATATATTCTTATTTTTTCTCATCTACTTATATCCAATTAATGTTCTTTTGTAGAGTCGTTCAAGTTTTGTGTGTGTTTGGTTACATATATATATATATATATATATATATATATATATATATTAGTAATGTGTGTATACATTAATTTATAGCCAGTGTATTGATTTGTTATTATACCTGTGATTAATCTTCTATTGAATCTTCTTTCTAATATTTTAAATAAATCCATTAATTTGTATATTTTGTAACAGTTTTGTTAGTTCTTTCATTATTATGATGACTTTTTAGCAATTTTGTTGTTAATATTTATTCATTACTAAACATATATTGTCATTGTTTGAAAATAATTTTAATATTTCTCTGCTAGTTTCCTTTTCCGAGAAAGTATGTCTGAGCAGCCTATGTTGCTGGTTAATAATGAGGACTATTCATCTTACAGTTTAGAACAGTGTTTCTATCATTATATAAAATTTTAAAAGATTATTCAGTAGCAAAGTAACAAAACACATCAATACATAAAGGAATAAGAATAGAAGAAATAGATTAGGCAGTGGAGAGACTAGCCCTGACTAATATGATAAAGGTTATATTAAAATGAGGCTTCCATTGTGATTAGAGCATCTTCTAGCAAACATATATTAGTGTAATTTAAAAAGAAGGAGAGACCATTACCTAAGGACATTTGGTTTGTTGAATAGAAAGTAAGATGTTAGTCACCTTTAATTACTATAGTTGAGTTTAATTACTATAGTTGTTCCTATGCAGTCAACATTTTAACAGTATGTAGAGATACTGAGTATTTCTATTTGTCTTGGCAAATTTTCTGCGGTATCTATATCTTCCTTGTAAATTTTCTTCTTCAGTAATGATTTATCTCTTCCCATTTCGATCCACTCTTTTAGAGAAGACATCCTGGAAGACTTCTAAGGTTGTAGTAGAAAAATAATCAGAAGATGAACAAGTTATGGAAAGTCATACAAAGTTGGAAAGAATAAAGATGAAGAAACAATTCATCTTTTAAAAAGTGTATTTCAAGCATTTTCGAAAACCACAGAAGTGTCGTAGACTGAAAGGGATTAAAGGAAAGTAACACAGTGCCTCACTCTAAAGAAGACATTTTCATTGCTCTGTGAATTAGAGCCATGTTCCTTCCTCTTTTAGTGATGTGAGGCACTGTTTCTGTTTTAATGGAGGTATGTCCAACAAAGATATATAAAGCCAGCAGTCAAACTGTACATATATATACAGGCATGTGAGACTTTTCTTTCTTTCTTTCTTTCTTTCTTTCTTTCTTTCTTTCTTTCTTTC
>NW_021604563.1:20924633-20993190 GCF_004785775.1 Grammomys surdaster | reverse complement strand
CTTTCTTTCTTTCTTTCTTTCTTTCTTTCTTTCTTTCTTTCTTTCTTTCTTTCTTTCTTTTTTCAAGACAGGGTTACTCTGTGTAGCCTGGGCTGTCCTGAAACTCTCTCTGTAGACCAGGCTGGCCTCGAACTCTCGAACTCAGAAATCTGCCTGCCTCTGCCTCCCAAGTGCTGGGATTAAAGGCATGTGCCACCACCACCCGGCGAGACTTTCTACTAACTAAGAAGCTTATCAGAGGCTATATCACTACAGCAAACTTAAATATCTCTCCCCTAACAGTCATCAACTGTCAATAGCTCATGAGCTAGGGGTGGAGCCTTATGGTCCTTTCCCCATTCATGGTGGACTATTGGTTGACAAGCTCTTGAGCAGGTATGGTGGAGGCAACAACAGCTGCTATGAATTCCTGAGTGCAAAGGTACTGTTATGTTCAGAAGATGCTATTTTATTTCAGTACCTTTTCACCTTTGACTTTTGTAATTTCTCTGTCTCCTCTTCCACAATATTGTCTGGGCTTTGAAGTGGGTGAATATGATAATATATGTTCCATCTAGGTCTGGATATCCAACAGTTATATATCCAGAGCATTTTAATAAATTATGAATTTTCACAACCCAGAGCCATCTGTTAAAGTGGTTTCTCTGACCCAGACTTAGAAGATTTCCAGTCTAAAGGTTTACTAAACAGTTTGACTCCCTGCCCATTTAGCAAAACATCTGCAATACATTCTTCCCTAGGGTCTGTGACATCTCCAGCCATAGATATTTAACCAGGATTTTAGTATTAAGCACATACGCTCTTTCATGGAACAGACATTAGTTCAATTAGAAAGTAGTTACAGCCTAACAAATCATGCTACTGTCATGTGAGTGGGCATATTCTACCTACTATATTGGTATTATAACTTGAAAAATTTGTGTTAAAAATTTATAGATAGGAAGTTTCGAAAAAGCTCAATCTAGATTTTATTCTCTGTTTTTATCACAAAGAGCATTCAGATCTAGCTTAGAAAGGAAACATATAAAATGTATAGTTCAAGTAATTAAAGGATGCCAGGAAGGGCAATGAAGCTAAATGCCATTTTTGATGAAATAAACAGATAAAGGAAATGGTAATTTGGAGGCATGAGCCCACCCAGCTAAACTTATTGTTTATGTGTTTGCTATTGAACAAGAAATAATTATAACATGTTAGACATTATTATCACTTGGTTATTGTTTTCATTTGGGCTTTTAATCTGTAATTAACTACAATCCAAAATGGAGGACATGGGTGTTTGATCTGGATCTTGAGAAAATAGTGGCCATGAAAAATTTAGGCTGAGGTATGGTGGTACACACCTCTAATCCCTGAATTTAGGAGAGAGCCATACAGATCTCTGAGTTCAAGATCTGCCTACAGACCACATTCCATGACAGCCAAGCTTAGGGAGTGAAGAAGTTGGAAAACAGAAAGCTAGTGATGATGTAATAGAACAAAAGGAGGGGCAGGTTCCATCCTCAGCAAGCAGCAGAACTTGGCAGCTTCAGAATGTGACTCTGGCTTTAGAGTCAACAGTGGAAGGGATTACTGGGAAAATTGAAGCTGGTTAGCTGGACCTAAGACCTAGTGGCGATTAAGAAGAGACCAGCATCGCTGAGGTGAAATCTTCTGGTAAGTGTTTTCTGAGAGCAAAAGAAACTGGGTTCCAAAGGCAGCCAAGGTTGTACCTCATGCTTTTAGCCAGATTTGGTGATGTGTAAGAGCCACCGCGTGGTTCTGGTTTTGAAGGCCTTATGAAAGACTATTGGTGAAGCTTAGTTGCAGTGGAAGAACACCCCCCGCCACCTCGTATATTGGGATGGGATGACCAAAAAGAACAGCAGCAGCAGTGGAGTAGAGTCTACCAGAGCCTAGAGTGCTACAGAAGACAGAGTTAGAGAGGTGACCTAAATTCTTTGGAGGATCCCAGAAGATCATGTGTAGATCTCAGACATTGGGACAAAAAAATGTGAAGTTGAAGTTGCCTTGGAGACTCCATAATGTTAGAGATGCCAGAGCTGTGGGATACTGCCAAGAAAAGCTGCTAGCTATCAGTGGAACCAGCCAAAGAGAAAGAATTGTGCTGTAGTCAACAACGAAGAAAGGAATTGGAGATCTGAAGAGTGCTTTGATATCAGTCATGGAGGTGTAGAGTTTTGAGTTCACCCACCTGGTTTCCTGTCTTGCTTTCATCAAGTATTTCCTCATCATGACATTTTGTAATGGTAATGTACATTCTGTGACATGGAAAGTGTGTGATTTGCTTTTTGATTTTGGTTTTGTAGAGGATTAGATTTAAGTGATTGGATGCAGCTCAGAAAAGACTTTGAACTTTAGACTTTTAAATACTGTAGAGACTATGAAAGACTATGGTTGAGACTGTGATAGATGATGACACTTTTGAAGTTGGAATAAATGTAGTTTTCATTATGCTATTGCTAGGTATGGCCCCAGAGAATCATGTTTGAACAAGCCTATAGGGGTCAGGGAGTGGAATGTAGTGATTTGAATATGCTTGTCCCAGGGAGTAGTACTATTAAGAGCTGTGGGTTTGTTGGAGTAGGTGTGGCCCTATTAGAGGAAGTATGTCACTGTGGGAGTGTGCAAAGAGAGTTTCCTGCTATCTGTTTGAGGTTGTCAGTCTTCTCCTGACTGCCTTCATGTCAAAATGTACAACTCACAGTTCCTTCATGTTTCCTGTCATGACGAATGGGCTGAATTTCTAAAAATGCAAGCCATCCCAAGATAACTGTTTGCCTTTATAACAGTGGCCTTCTTAACATTTTCTCCTCACAGCAATAAACCCCTAACTAAGACAGACCATGAGCATGTGGCCAGTGGCCAGGAAAAACAGCAAGTAACAAGGAACATTATAGCTGGAAAATAAGTTAGAATACCTCCAAACCTGCCTAATCTAGGCTTATGGCTTGTAAATAAAATACTTGGATTATATGTCATTTATATGGGTTCGTTTTTCACCTCATCTTTTCTCAAAATAATGGAAAGTTATCAACACATATGTTGTGTAATGAAAGAAAATAAGAAAACTATAACAACCAAATTCAGACAGTATTACTGATTGGCAATTCCTTTTAAAAAGGAATGCTTTGATTATATACTGCAGAAGGAAAGGAACTATACCTTGCTGAAATCAATGGACTATGGAGTGGTTAGTAGGTTACTACATTTAGCTTTGATCATGTGATCGTATATAGAAATAAAAAATGAAATTATGGACATTTTATCTTCAGTTGATACCAATGTATTTTTTCTTCCTTCCTTTTTGTACTTATATAGCAAGGTGTACTGGCTTTAGGCCATAGTATGTAGATATTGTTAACCATACTTTCTAACATATGGATGTTGGAGATAATGGTGATTGATGCAGAAAGATTCTATCATCATAAGGAAAATGATAGAATATTTCAATTATGTACATGATAACTATATCATGTTAAGCAGAGGTTAACCTTACTTTCCTTGGAGTTTAAATGTGGCTTTAAAAGATGTACATCTGAGTTGGAAGGCACAGTCAATAGAAGCATATGCCTTATAAGTGCAATCCCCAGAACTCAAAAAAAAAGTAGGCTTTCTGGCTAGGTAGGCTAATTGAGGAGCCCAGTATCAGCAAGGGACCTCACAAAAATATAAATGTGCAAAGCTCCTGAGGAATGAGATCCAAGGTTGTCCTGCATCTTCTATAAGCACGAGTACTCAGTTCACACATGCACTCACCTATACATGCACATTGCGATGGTTAATCTGGACAACTTAATAGGGTTTAGAATCACCTTAGATCATCCCTGGGCATATTTGTGAGAATATTCTAGATTCAATTGAGATGGGAATACCCACTCTTCCACCATAATTACGAGCATCACCATTTTGTGTGCTAAGATTCAGGACTGATTATAAAAGAAAGAGAAAGATTAATCATTATCTAATTCCTGACTGCAGACATGTGACTTGATATTACAAGCTCTTATACCATGACTCTCTTGTAGCAATGAAATATCTTCAAACTATAAGCAAAATTATTTTATCTTTCCTTAAATCAGCAGCAGGACAAGTAACTAATCTAGAAAATGAGTACTAAGAAATGATTTTGTTGCTGTGATAAACCTTGTCATATGGTTCTTAGGCCCTTGGAACAGGTATGCAGGAGAAATACTCAAAAGTTTATAACTTTGAACTACAAAAGCCCTTGGATACTGCATGGAATGACTGATGAATCATTCTGGTGTGAATGAGAAGAATGCTCAGATAAACAGTGGGTGCCCAGTTCATGATATTTTAGAAGGCAACATGGATGGTCAGAAATTTCAGAAATTGTGTAAGAGCTATTAAGGTTATATTCTGGTGAAGAAATTGACTATATTGTCTTCATGTCTTAATAGTCTGAATTTAAAGTTAATGGACTACTATGCTAATGAAAATTTCAAGCAAAGATAGTATTCAGAATGTAGTGTAGTTATTATGGCTTATATCTGTTTATGTAGGATTACAGAAAAGCAACAATGGGTTGAGTAGAAATACAAAAAACCATGAAACTTATTAAAGGGAAGTGCCTGAGAAAGTTTAAGGTTGTATCCAAGGTGTATGCAAGCAAGGACTGTAACAAACAAACCTACATTTACTGTCATCCCAGAAAACATACATGTGAGGAGGCTGTGTTTAGAAATATATATATATATATTCAAAAATTGTTAAAAAGGCTCCAACATATAAAAATGACAATTCATTTGAGAGAAGACTGTGCAAACTAGGAATGCTCCAGAAAGGGAAAGCAACTACCTAGGAAAATGATTCCCCAGATTCATCACATAGATTTGAATGCCATTCTAGTTCAACATATCCAGGCTCCATAATCAACACTGTTTCCTATATGTTATTGTTATTGGTTTTTGTTTTTCATGTATCTGAAAACTGGAAAAAGGGGTGGGCTGCTATGAAACACTGTCATGTGAATAGGATATTGCCATTTGTGGGGGTTGAATTAGAATGGCCTATATAGACTCATACATTTGAATGTTTGGTTTCCAGTTGGACAGTTTATGAAGGATAGGAGGTGCAGCATTGATGAAAGAGGTATGTCACTAGGGGTGGTATTTGAGGTTTAAAAACCTGCACCAAGCCCAGTCTATTTCTTCCAGGTCCTATAGATCAGATGCAAGCTTTCAGCTACTGCTCCAGCACCATGCCTATCTGCTTGATGTCATGCTGTCTACCATGATGGTTATGGACTCACCCTCTGAAACAGAAAGCAGGTTCCCAATTAACTGGTGCTTCTATAAATTGCTCTGGCAATATGCTCTGGCAATAGTGTCTCTTCACAGCAATAGAATAGTAACTAAGACATCAACGCAGTCATGAACACACAGCAGCTATGTATAACCACAGAAACCTGCTACGTAGATGAAAATTCTCCAAGTAGTTTGATTTGACTTAGTCATTAAAAGTATACAAATATGCATGAAAGAGTCATTGTCCTAAACATAGGACAAAGCCTGGATCTTGACTTCCAATACTACTCAAGGGTATGATAATTATTAAATACATCAGCTCTTACAAAATTTTGTTATCATTAGTGTGTTGGGCTAGCATATATTTTCAATGGTGTAGTTTGGTATATCTTCATATGTTAACACTTTATGATTATGGCTTGTTATTTTTTTTACCCTGCTTTCCTTTAGAAGAGAACTGTCTAAATGTCTTTTATATTCCCTTCTAAATGTTAGATATTTTATCACATTCTTTTGAGATGACAAACGTCTCACTGATCAAGGAGGCTGCTGTGAAGAAAGTGATTTCTTCCCTGGGACTCATATTGTGGAAAGGAAGAACCAAGTTGAACATATTGTCCTCTGCTATCTAATCACATGTGGCTTGTGCCCCAACACCCTTCCATGTTGGGAGCCGCGACGAGAGCTGACAATGTCCGCCATCGCTAGGTGGCGCTGTCGCCCGTAATTCTTCCTAGTACCAAGTAAACTGCGCATGTGCCATGGTAAGCCCGCCAAAGCTAAGCCCATCCCACGGCGTTTGGCGCGCTACGAGTAAGCAGCCAATCAGGGGGTGAATACCCCGCTCTGGGGTATATAAGCAGTGCTTTCCCACGCCTTCTTGGTCTTCTTGGTTTTCTTCTACCACCATTTTGGTTTAGGGAAATAAAAGTGTTTCTACGGAAGGATTCTAGTGTGTGTGTGTGTGTTCGTGTGTGTGTATGGTTTCGCCGGCGAGACTACATGCGCGTGCCCCGCACATTTGGTGCCGAAAAACCCGGGAGAATTTTCCATCACCGGCACGTTTTCAGAAGACCCTCCGCCGCTTCCCATCCACGCGTGGAGAGAATCCAGAACCGTAGGACGGGGTAACGTTCTCTGAAAGATATGTTTCGATTTGATTTGATTCACTTCCCTCCCCAGTTGGCAGGAACGTTAGAGGTTTTCGCCTTGGTGCTAGCAGGATCACTTTTTTTACTCCTGGTTTTCGTGAGGGTTCGGAGAATAGTACAAATCAGCATGTCAGGGACAGAGACAGGACAGAAGCGCTTAGGAATTCAGAAAGAAAAAGGAAGAAAGAATATATTTAAGGAAAAAGGCCCTTCCAAAGACACACAGTCTAAGGAAGTGAGAGATGAGAGAAAGAACGCTCTTGGGAGAGACGGGAGGATAGGAAGCCTCAGAAAAAGATCTCTTTATCCGGTAAAGGAAGTGCTGGGGCGTGATGCCTCTGAGTCGGAGGGGATAACTTCCTCAGAGGACTCAGATGAAGAAATAGGTAAACAGTTACCGCCGCAAAATCTAAAGCAGGGGAAAACGAGAGATAGAAGCCGGACGGCCTCTCGGCCTGTAGCGCCCTCCCAACCTAATGTTCCCGGCGCACCTCCGCCTCATGTGGACGGACGTGGCTCAAGCTCCTTCCTTTCAGAGGAAGACAAAAGAAAAATGTTACAAGCTTTTCCAGTGTTTGAGGACGCGGGAGGAGGCCGTGTCCACGCGCCTGTAGAGTATGCTTCTATCAAAGAATTTGCTGAATCGGTTAACAAATATGGAGTTGATGCTAATTTTACAATTATGCAGCTTGAGAGATTTGCCACTATGGCAATGACTCCGAATGATTGGCAGAACACAGTAAAAGCTGCCCTCCCTAATATGGGACAGTATATGGAATGGAAGGCTTTGTGGCACGATGCTTCTCAAGCACAGGCAAAGGCCAACGCTAATGCAGAGGGCAACCAGAGACAGTGGACTTTCGAATTATTAACAGGGCAAGGACAGTATGTTGTTGACCAGACTAACTATGATTGGGGAGCATATGGCCAGATTTCCGCCGCCGCAATTAAGGCATGGAAGGCACTCTCGAAAAGGGGTGAGGCTGGAGGAAATTTAACAAAAATATTACAAGCCCCCCAGGAGTCCTTCTCAGAATTTGTTGCTAGAATGACAGAAGCAGCAGGCAAAATTTTCGGAGACCCAGAGCAAGTCAAGCCATTGATCGAACAATTAGTATATGAAAATGCCTCACCAGAATGTAAGGCAGCTATTGCCCCTAGGAGAAACAAAGGGCTGACAGATTGGATAAAGGTCTGCCGAGGTCTTGGAGGCCCACTGACTAACGCCGGCCTGGCAGCAGCTATCCTGCGGGGCCAGAGCCGCTCAGGTCCTGGCGGCCATAAAGTATGTTATAATTGTGGTAAACAGGGTCATTTGAAACGAGAATGTCGTACTCCTATACAAAAGAAAACCCCTGGGTTATGTACTAAATGCAGGAAGGGATATCATTGGGCCAATGAATGTCACTCGGTTAAGGACATTCAGGGAAGGATTATTCAACATGATCCCTCCCCTATAGAAAGAGATGAAAATATTTCAAAAAACGAATATCCGGGCCCAACGTCTCAGGGCCCGAAAAAATATGGGACACAAGCCTACAACCGGGGGAGATCTCTAACTACAGAGCCACTAGAGGGTCCGCAGGGTTGGACCTCCGCTCTATCTCCCAATTCTTATTAATGCCACATGAGGGTGTGCAACCTATCCCGGTTGATTTTAAAGGTCCCCTGCCTGAGGGAAGCGTTGGCCTCATTATAGGCCGCTCCTCTCTTACCCTGAAGGGGCTTGTGGTTCATCCTGGTGTCATAGACCAAGATTACACAGGAGAACTTCAAGTTCTCTGTTCCTGCCCACAAGGCATATTTTCTATCTCCCCTGGAGACAGGATTGCTCAATTGGTTATCCTTCCAAGTTTACATAATTGTTTTCCATCCACCGGGGCGCCAAGAGGTGCCAATAGGTTCGGTTCTTCAGGAACTGACTTTGCTCATTTAGTAGTGGATCTCAAAACCAGACCCACTTTACAATTAACAGTAGAAGGGAAGAGCTTTACAGGAATTTTAGACACAGGAGCTGATAAAAGTATTATTTCCTCTAACTGGTGGCCAAAAACGTGGCCTGTTACACAGTCATCCCATTCCTTACAAGGTTTGGGATATGAGGCCAACCCCACCGTCAGTTCACGCTCCTTGACTTGGAAGACGCCAGAGGGTCAGACAGGAAACTTTATACCTTATGTGCTTCCTCTCCCCATTAACCTCTGGGGAAGAGACATTTTACAAGACCTGGGATTGACACTAACTAATGAGTACTCTCAACAAGCTATTAATATTATGAAAAGAATGGGATATAAGGAAGGAAAAGGCCTTGGCAGAAAGGAACAGGGAAGGTTGAACCCAATTTCACAAGAAAGTAATACAGGGAGACAAGGTCTGGGTTTTCCCTAGTTGCCACTGAGGGCTCCTTGCCCATACCCTGGCTTACAGAGGAAGCCGTGTGGGTTCCTCAGTGGCCCCTATCCTCTGAAAAATTAGAAGCTGCTACAAGGCTGATTGAGGAACAGGCACAGCTTGGTCATTTAGAACCTTCTACTTCTCCTTGGAATACCCATATCTTCGTTATAAAAAAGAAATCAGGAAAATGGAGACTTCTCCATGATCTAAGGGCCATTAATAAACAGATGCAGCTGTTTGGCTCAGTACAACGAGGGCTGCCTCTGCTCTCTGCTTTACCTAAGCAGTGGAGGATAATAATTATAGACATTAGGGATTGCTTTTTCTCCATTCCCCTACACCCGCAAGATAGGCAAAGATTCGCGTTCACCTTACCTGCTGTTAATCACCTTGAGCCAGATAAAAGATATCAGTGGACAGTTTTGCCTCAAGGCATGGCAAATAGTCCTACTATGTGTCAGCTGTATGTACAAATGGCCCTTGAACCTGTTAAGAAACAATTTACTTCTCTACTCTTGATTCATTTTATGGACGATATTTTAATATGCCATAAAGAGTTGACCATTTTGCAGAACTCATATCCTTTATTAATTGCTACATTAAGACAGTGGGGTCTGCATATTGCCACAGAGAAGGTTCAAATTTCAGAAATTGGTTCCTTTTTAGGGACAGTTATTTACCCTGAGAAAATAGTTCCTCAAAAATTAGAAATTCGCAGAGATCATTTACATACCTTAAATGATTTTCAAAAGTTATTAGGTGATATAAATTGGTTAAGACCATTTTTGAAAATTCCCTCTGCTGAATTAAAACCTTTGTTTGACATTCTGGAAGGAGATTCCCATATTTCCTCACCAAGAGCGTTAACACCGGCTGCAAACCATGCCCTGTGATTGGTGGAGGATGCCTTGCAGGAAGCTCAGCTAAAACGCATTGATGAGACCAAAACTTTTAATCTGTGTGTCTTTAAAACCAGATGTTTACCAACTGCCGTATTATGGCAAGATGGACCCTTATTATGGATTCATCCTAATGCCTCTCCTGCAAAGATTATTGAATGGTATCCAGATGCGGTTGCTCAGCTTGCCTTACGGGGATTAAAAGCAGCTGTCACTCATTTTGGAAGGGAGCCTAAAGTTTTAATAGTGCCTTATACTGCATATCAAGTTCAAATATTATCTGCTACCTCTGATGTTTGGGCCGTGTTGGTCACCTCCTTTAATGGCCAAATAGACAATCACTACCCTAAACATCCCATTTTACAGTTTGCCTTAACTCAAGCTATTGTATTTCCACAGGTTTTATCTCAAAAGCCGCTCCCAGATGGAGTGGTTGTTTACACAGATGGGTCAAAGACAGGTGTGGGTGCTTATGTAATTGATAATAAGGTCACTGCCAAACAATATCATGAGACCTCACCTCAAGTTGTGGAATGTTTGGTAGTCCTGGAGGTTCTTGAAACCTTTCCAGGCCCTTTAAATATTGTTTCAGATTCCTTTTATGTAGTAAATACAGTTAAAGCCTTAGAAGTGGCAGGGCTAATTAGACCATCTAGTAGACTCGTAAAAGTTTTTCAAAAGATTCGATTCGCCTTAATTAATAGGAGATTCCCAGTTTTTATTACACATATCAGGGCTCACTCAGGTCTACCAGGCCCAATGTCTCATGGGAATGACCTAGCGGATCGAGCCACAAAATTGGTTGCTATTGCCTTATCTTCCAAATTAGATTTGGCCAAGGATTTTCATAAAAACTTTCATGTGACAGCAGAGACGCTACGTCGTCGGTTTGAGATAACTAGAAAGGAAGCTAGAGATATAGTTACTCAATGTCAGAATTGCTGTCAATTTTTACCAGTGCCTCATGTAGGAATTAATCCACGAGGAATTCGGCCACTACAGATTTGGCAAATGGATGTTACTCACATCCCAACCTTTGGCAAATTACGATATTTACATGTTTCCATTGACACTTATTCTGGAATTATATTTGCTTCTCCGTTGACCGGAGAAAAGGCAGCACATGTTATTCAACACTGCCTTGAGGCATGGAGTGCCTGGGGGAAGCCTAGAATTCTTAAGACGGACAATGGGCCATCGTACACTTCTCAAAAGTTTAGACAGTTTTGTCGCCAAATGGAGGTAACCCATCTGACAGGCCTCCCTTATAACCCTCAAGGACAAGGCATCATAAAACGGGCTCATCGCACTCTTAAGTCTTATCTAATAAAACAAAAGGGAGGAGTCGAGGAGACCCTACCCTCAGTGCCACGAGTCATCGTTTCTATAGCACTCTTTACCCTCAATATTCTAAACCTGGACAGTCAGGGCCACTCAGCTGCTGACTGTCACTGTTTAGAGCCTGAGAGGCCGAAAGAGATGGTGAAATGGAAGGATATTTTGACCGGACAATGGAAGGGCCCAGATATTGTTTTATTAAGAGCCAGGGGAGCGGTCTGTGTGTTTCCACAGGAAGAAGACAATCCGTTTTGGCTACCAGAGCGGCTGACGAGGCGACTCGCGATACTGGAAGGTGACACCCAGACAGACCCTCCAGGCTCTGATGATAGCCCTTGTACTGATCCAAGGGATACAGGTTCCTAGTATTTTTGTTTATTTTATCAAATTCCACCTTTAAGAATTGTACCAATAAAACCTGCTGGATGTCCCAGTGTTGGAATTCTAAATATTCACTCGCACTATGGTTGCCAGAGTCACGCGATGGGTTCCCATCCCCATGGAGACTCATTCCACTTTGTCATTATTTAGACAAAAAAGAGATTTGGTATAACTGCAGCCATAGTGACGACGATATTAATTAGTGCCGTTATCGCCACTACCACTGAGATTGCTATGTCAACTTCTGTTCAGGTGGGCACTACCCCCAATTGTCAGCCACGGTGGCAGAGACTGTTAACCTTCAAACCTCCACCAGTACCCTACTAAAAGGCAGGCTAATCATCCTTAATCAACGCCTTGATTTAGTGAGAGAGAGATTAGATATCCTCTTTCAACTAGCCCAATTGAGATGTGAGAGAAAACTGGGTACACTTTACATCACTAGTGTACAGTATAAAAACTTTACTCGTGTAACTAATCTGTCCAGAAAATTGTTTCAGTATCTTACAGGAAACTGCTCAGAAAACTTCAGTGAGACACTCAGAAATTTGAGAGCAGCTGTGGTGAACATCAACTCGACGCGCGTGGATCTGTCCCTGACTGAGGGACTGTCCTCCCAGAATTCTTCAGCCTTCTTCCTTTCTTTTCCCTTTCCCCCCCCTTTTTTTTTTTTTAAGTGGGTGGGAGTAGGCCTGTTTAGTTTACCCTAAGTTGTGGTTTAGTATTCATCCTTTGATTGGTTTGCGAACTCATAACTCAACAGAATCTTGGCAAGGCTATTATTGGCCAGGCGTTTGTGACCAAAGTACTAGGGGCTTTCCCTGCAGTGTAGCTTTCACTGCTTCGAAAATGAGCAGTCCTCCCCTTGCGAGTGGTGGTGCTAAATGTTAGGCCATCAGCGTTGCACCCCAGAGATTTGCCCTTTACACTGGGTCAGTGAGGAGTCTTGGCCTGGCTGATTCTTGTCTGTATAGCTGTGGTACCTGAATTTTGAGACAAACAGCCCTTGCACCCCTAGGAGATGACTCCATTGCACAGGGATGGGTGTTTGCATCTCTTTCTGTTCCCCTTAGCCCTTGCACCCAGAGGACTTGTGTTTCCATTGCACCTGGTAGGGTAAGGGAGACGGTCTTAAACTGTTGGTTCTTTGATCGCTTATTCCCCCAAGATGGAATTTGCTTGATCAGGCCTTGGGTTTGAGTCATAACTGGTACCATACTAGACAGGCTAAGGGCAGTCAGTTAGATAACTCCATCCTTTTGTCTCCAGGCCGGCTGTCAATTGATCCCAACGACGGGAATAAGCTGATCTCATATGCCAGAGGTATACCACGAATGGTGATATTACCCGGTGACAGGCATTACGAGTGGCCACAACCTGGAGCGCACATTCTGAGAATGCCAGGTGTGGGTGCGCGACCCTCGTAGCCTAGCCAGAGAGCTCACCATTCTTTGGTGCTGGCTGTGAAGAAATGTCAGTCAGCCTAGACACGGGACATTGGCCAGTGCCTGTTTGACAAATCTAAAAGGAAATAGCCAGTAGACAGATTCCTCAGCCGCTGCACCCTAGGGCTTCTGGTATATGCACCCTGTAAAGCCTCAAACATTTGAACACCACCCTCTATTTTTTAAAACAAAAAAAAGGGGCAGATGTTGGGAGCCGCGACGAGAGCTGACAAAGTCCGCCATCGCTAGGTGGCGCTGTCGCCCGTAATTCTTCCTTGTACCAAGTAAACTGCGCATGTGCCATGGTAAGCCCGCCAAAGCTAAGCCCATCCCACGGCGTTTGGCGCGCTACGAGTAAGCAGCCAATCAGGGGGTGAATACCCCGCTCTGGGGTATATAAGCAGTGCTTTCCCACGCCTTCTTGGTCTTCTTGGTTTTCTTCTACCACCATTTTGGTTTAGGGAAATAAAAGTGTTTCTACGGAAGGATTCTAGTGTGTGTGTGTGTGTTCGTGTGTGTGTATGGTTTCGCCGGCGAGACTACATGCGCGCGCCCCGCACACTTCCAAATAAATAAAAATCATATTTTATATTAAACTTTCAGGTGTGACAGAATAGTTTCTTTCACAGTAATTGCTTTCATATTGTAAGTATATATTTTAATGTCAAACAACATAGACATTTTCTAGATTGTTGATCATGTTTTACTGTGTGTTGATAAGATTTGTACTACAATGCTTTATTTTAACAACTTTGCAAGTTTTCTCTGTGTGTATGTATGTGTGTGCACGCACATGTGTATTTGTGTGTCTCGGTGTGTAGTTATCGGGTAGGTAATTCTAGGATAAAGATTAGAACATTAGAAATGATTTAGATGTAAAAAAACAACAAATTAAATTTTACTCTTTATGGTTTCTTTGTTTATTCAACCTATTCAGTCTCGCTATCTGATTTTCCTGAATGATATCCCATTGCTTTACGACGGAACCGGATCCTTTCTGCTTCATTTTCAGGATCCTCACATTCAGCTCTTGGTCGAGTTTTGCGAAGTTTAATCCCTTTTCTTATTGCTTCCATCAATGATTTTCTTGCTTTGGTCATTATTGGCAGGATTGAAGGGTGTTGCATGATAGCGGCATATGCTGACCCTATTGGATAGTGCCTTATTCCTAGAACTCTATGGCTTGAAATAGATCTCATAGAAGACAATGATGAGTGTAGACTGGAAACTCTTGTTGAGGTGAAACTTGATAGTTTTGCTTGTGGTGGATGTAAATGTCTTTTTGAATATGTCACGGGTAATCTTGCCTGAGCATCAATAAGTTTTGTTAATTGACTCACAGAACGCTTTGGTAATGGATTTAAAGATATTTGTGGTTTGGGACTCAGTGAGGCAGGTACTGAAAAAGAATAATGAGGTACCCTGTAAGATCTTGGTAATTGGGCACTAAAAGTCCTCGATGTATTTGCAACTGGACTTTGTAGTAGTGATCCATGTACAGATTTTGATTTTGATGAAAATCTTGGTAACTTTGGAAAAGACGACTTTATGGGTTGTGCTTTCACAACTAAAGAAGAGTCAATAAGATCCACAACTGAATCCCATGAGTTATTTCTTACTGGAATTACTGAAGGATATAAAAGTAGAGGGATCTTCTGATCCAGATTCTGTGGATTTAGATCATCTCGTTTATGTAGTTCATAACATTCAAGTGATTCTGATGCTGCAGTGAACTTAACTTCAGGTGACATTGTTAGATCTTTGTGAGGATTGCTCTTCAAGCAAGCAGATGGCAATTTTGTAGTTCTTCCCAAAACAAACAAGGAAGATGTTCCTCTTGATCTTATTGAGCTTAGACCTCTACGAGAAGATGGTCTTTTAGAACTGAGAAGTTGGGTGAGCCAATCAGATGGCAATGGTGGTTCTTCTGGTGCCAGTGGGTTGACAAACACATTGGATTTATAGTGACTCAAATCTGGTCGTCGTCGGCTAAGCATGACATCCCCCTTACCAGTTCCATAAAGGACACGAGGATGTGAATTGCTCATGTGCTCAATACTGTAGTGGAGCTTTTCTTGCTCACCAGGTAAGATGTTCAATGCAGATCTTCCTTGATACTTGTTTCTATTTGCTGGGAAAATATACAAGGAAGATCCACCATCATATTGATCTAAGTATGAATGAAATTCCTCACTACCACAGGTTGGAATGTGATCCACATGGATATGGTTTTTCAAGAGTTGACATTGTAGCACATTTTTGGAATCACCAGCATGGTTGATATTTTGGTTTAGTATGTGTTTCCTCTCACTTTTATGTCCTTTATTAATAGATATACAATTTTTTAAAAGTTTTGAACAATATAAGCATGGGTAAAAGGGACCATTGGAAGAACTTGAGTCTTCCAAGTCATTTTGGTAATACTTGGGCACTGTAAGAAGTGGTATTGGTATCTTACCATTGTTTCTTTCAAAGATTTTAATGGGTAATGATGTATATGAGTATACTTGCTGTGTTTCAATAGTTTCCTTTGAAAAAGTCTTTCTCGATTTCCAAAGTTGCATAGATAACATGTCATTTGAAATTTTGGGAATAACATTAGCTAACTGAATTATATTTTCTTGTAAAATCTTAAGTTTAAAAGAGAGCTCATGAATCTCTTTATCAAATTTTCCAAGCATGCCTTCAGTAAACCTACCTAGATCATTTAATTGTCTCATTATTTTGCAAAATGATGCCAGAATTATATATATGAACTCATCTTTAATTTCAGTAGTTGTCCCTGATTCATTTAGATATTGTTTCAAAATTTCTTCATTAAAAGACATGCTAGATTTACATTAGTAAATTGTAGAAAATCACTTCTATGTCCCCGTTTTAAGAATCCACCACTCGCATCAGTCCATTCCAGGCTGTTAACTGCAATTTTAAGCTTTGTGAACATCTGACAATCACAAAGCCTTTCAAGATGGCACCAGCTTCTTGCCTTCAGGTAGTCAGCAGTTACAGGACAAGCAATCTATTACATCAGATTTCTTTCTTTGAATAGGCAATGAGACAACAATGTATTATTATATCATTGCCATGCTCCATCACTCCTCCCTTTGGCATGTATCCTCTTTTCTTTTACATCTTCCCTCTGGTCTCATCCTCAATCTATCCACTTCAAGCTGCCTGCCTTCTACCCCCTCCCTTATCTTCCCTGATTTCTTCCTCCCTCTGGCTACTTTCCTGACCCTTCTTCCCTCTTAACAGTGCTTATTCCCTCCTCCTCTTTTCTGCCTTCCTTTGACCTCTGCCCCTATTCCTGTGTCCCTAACTCCCTCTATTCTTCTCCTAATCTTCCTGATTCCACTCTGTTCTCCTCCATTTCCACAATCTCTGGTACCTCTTCCTCCTGTTCTACCCCCTCAAGCCTTTACTGCAGTTCTAACTTTCCTCCTCCTCCTCCTTCAGCCCTGTTCGTTTTCTCTTCACTCTGTTAACTCCTTTGTTCTTCACTCTTATCTCCTCCATTCTCCATCTTCTCTACATCCTCTGCCACTGCCCCTTTCCCTCCTACCTGTGATTCGTTCCCCCATTAGCTTTCTTCCTTCTGTCCTCTGCTTTCTCTACCTCTGGACTGATATCAAGGGATTCTCATGCTGTCACTGCCCTACTGCCTCTGCCCATCTTATTTATGACATCACATTCTACTTGCTGCATTCCTCTCTCTGCCCTCATCCATCCTCTCCTCCCTGGGCCTTCCTCTTCCATTTGGTCTCCTCTCTCTTCTCTCTTTGTTCCTTGCACTTCACTCCTCCTTTTGATGTCCACCTCTCTTCAGTCTATTTCCTATCCCTCTGGCCTCTTCTGATTTCTTCCTTCTAATTACCTCTCTCTCTAATATTTTTCCTTCTACCAGCTCCTTCACTTGTTTCCTCTGATTTCCTCTTCCTTTTGTCTTCCTCTACCTGTTTTCAGTCTTCCAGTTCATTTATCTCTCTGCTCTCTTGTCCTACACTCCTTCCTTTCTTCCCTGTAATTTCACTTCCCTTCTAGACACTTCTTTTTCCCCCTTTCCCACAAGTCATCTGTGCCTTCTTCCCTATGCTTGATCCTCATCCATGGTCTTTTTTCTTTCTTCTCTTTGCTCTACTCTCTTCTTCCTCTGATGTTTTCCTTTATCTGTCTTCTCTCTACCTTGTAATGCCTTCTTCTCTGCACTTCCTAATGTTTCCTCCTACTCTCCTCCCTCAGCCCTCCTTACTCTGCTGACTTCTCTCCTCTGTCTCTAGACTACCTCTAACTCCTACTCCTTAAATTCTGCTTCTCTGTCCTCCCTCTTCTCTCTGCACACTGCACCCTTCTTTTCTCCTCCCTCTGATATTCTTACCTCTTCCCTCACCCTGACATCCTCTGCCCCTCCTATCTCTACTCTCAGCCCTCCTCTGTTTTCTCCTCCTACTCTGACTCTACTCCCTTGACTAGGTTACCCCCTTTCTCCTCTCTCCTACTCCATTTCCCTATTCCCTCAGCCCTAATTTACTTCTTCCCTCTGATATCATCCTTCTTCTCTCCTGATCTCCTCCCTCTTATTGCTCCCCTATCTACCTTGCCCTCCTCATCACTCTGCCCTCTCCTCTCATTGCAGCCCTCCTCTCTTCTGATCCACTAGCACTGCCCTGTTCTCTGCCCTTCCCCTCCTCTTTCCTCTCCTCCTTCTGTTCTTGTTCTGCCTTCTTTCCTCTGCCTTCTATTTCTCTTTCCTCTCTCTGGTCTATTCTTTCCTCTACCTTCTCCTTTCTTTTATCTTCTGCTCCCCTTACTTACCTTTTCTTTCTTTGCTCTTCCATCCACTCTCTGTCATCCTATCCCCTCTTCTCCTTGTGCTAGCTTTCTTTCATTTGCTCTCTTCTGGGTTCTCTGTCCTTCTCCCTCTGCTCATTCTCTAATTCAGCCTTCTTCCCTCTGCCCTTAGGCCACCTCTCTCTAATCCTCCCTCTCTGATGTACTCCTCCTTCCCTTCTTCCCTCAGCTCTCTGCCTTGTACTCTTCTTTATTTCTTCCTCTCTCTATTCTACATCCTGTCCCTGTCTCCCTCTTTATCTCTCTCTCTAATTCCCCCACCTGGACCCCTACCACCTTCTTTTGAGTTATATTAGGGATTGGCAACTTGAGCAAAGTGAAGTCCAAAGATGGATCAATACAGGAATCCGAGGAGTGCTCACATTACATTTCTTAGTATTGGCTATTATAAAACTTCTCAATGACTGTTTTAAGACTTGCTCAAGAAAATATTTTTGGCCATGTCAGGCCTATCAAGCACGCATGGATTGAACTCCTATTGCCACTCTTTCATGTGTACTTGTATATACTTCCTATATTTGAGTTAGTATGACATTATTTGAGTAACAAAGCAAAGTCTGGAACCACTGCTGTAGGGCAGAGATAAAACTGTAGATAATCTTGGGGAAAATACTTTAAAGCCCATTACTGTCTATGCCAGGTTAATGTCAATGATGCTGGAATTCAGTTGGTAAAGAATATTAAAGTATTAGGATTATCTAAAAGATAAAAAATACCACATCACTTTCATCAATCAGGAGAAGAATGCTAGTTCAGCTGCATAGATAGGTGATATTATTTATCATGCTATAATTTAGTCTCATTTTGTATGAACTA
This sequence comes from Grammomys surdaster, assembly GCF_004785775.1. Classification (NCBI taxonomy): domain Eukaryota; kingdom Metazoa; phylum Chordata; class Mammalia; order Rodentia; family Muridae; genus Grammomys; species Grammomys surdaster. The sequence continues at coordinate 20,974,651 of NW_021604563.1, read as the reverse complement.
TCTTGTTTCCTTACTTCCTATGAGGTCACTCAACTCCTCAGCTTTTTCCAGCCTTTTCCTAATTCAAACATAGGGGTCCCTGGCTTCAGTCCATTGGCTAGGTGTTAATATCTGCCTATGTCTTAGTCAGCTGTTGGTAGAGTCTCTCAGAGGACAACCATGCTAGGCTCCTCTCTTCAAGCACAATGTAGAATCAGCATAGTGTCAGGGTTTTGTACTTGTGCATGGGGTTAATCCCAGATTTGGATGGTCACCAGATTTCCTTTCATTCAGTCTCTGCTCCAAGTACGTTCCTGAACTTCCTTTAGATGGGAGCAAGTCTGGGTCAATAATTTTGAAGATGGGTGGATGGCCTCATCTCTCCACTGGGGGCCCTGTATATCTACTTGGAGGTGATCTCTTCAGGTTCCATCTCCACCATTAGGTGTTTTGGATAAGGTCATTCCCATTGAGTCCTGGGAGCCTCTTACATCTCAGGTCTCCTGGACTTCCTAGAGGTTCCCATCCACCTTCAACCTCTTTGTTTTGCTTCTTAATATATATATATATATATATATATATATATATATATTGCCATAGAGCAATATAATAAACTTACCAACTTGTCAAAAGTAAATTAAATCAAACTATACTTGTGACAGAATGAAGCTGAGATCACCTGTCCACACACTGCTAAAGTACAAGATTTTTATCTGCTCTAGATCTTAGGTAGAGTTTATTGCCTCTTGTATTTCAAGATGTTCTGTCACATAGTTTTCCCCTTGATTTCACATGACTCTAAAAGGTACATGATGCAATATTCCAGAGAGAGCTGGCCAAGATAACAAAACTTCTCAATGTCCTTGAAGAGCAAACAAGATAAATGGGAGTGAAAATACACAAAGAGCCCCAAATTGTTATATGTTAACCCTGAAAGTACAGTTTAGGATAAAATGGATATGTGATCATCTAAAACGCTAGATAGTAAATGTTTAATTTTCCATTAAGATCATGGGACAAAGTGAGACTTCAGTGGTATGGACTGCATTGGAAACTCAACCTTTTTTCCAAAGACAGCTTGGCCAAGCTCTGTACAATACTGCACACTACTGCATTTGCAATTGTCCGTTAGGGTTCTACATAGAACACCACCCACATGCCCCTTTCAGAGGCAGAATATTCCTAAAACTCATACTTTCCCAAATAAGATCAATGTTAATACCACCATCACCATGAGGAATCATGGGATTTCTTTCTTCTCTGCATTAGACATCAGGTTTGGAAGTGTTGTCTTTGATCTTGATTTCATTACACTCTTTACTTTCTTTGTTTTTCCTATGGAGTCCAAGTCTTTAGGTGTCACGTGAAACCTCTCACTACAGAGTACTTTCCTTTTGCTAAGTCTAAGGCATATGAACTCATAGGAATAGTGCTCCTACTTGTCCTCTCATTTATATAATTTTCCTCCAAAGGTCAGTGACTAGCACAAAGGATTCAAATCAAAAATCTCTTTTCAAAGCTAGCTTCTTTAAGTGAACAATTTTCCTCTAGAGAACAGCTCAGTTTTGTTGCATGTCTTCCTTCACAGAGCAGTCCATGGTAGTCAATGATATAGCTTTCGGCCAGTCCCACATTATACAGACTGATTTAAGAGATTATAGATTGTTTTATTGTCCATTAAACATTTTTGAAGCATCTCCATGTTTATATGGAAGACAATATTCATTTTTGAGGTATGCACTCCATACTATGTAGAAGATGATAGCTACCTGGGATTTCCTCCATGGACCCTACCTCTGACTCATTCTTTTTCTTTTCTTATTTGTGAGCTCCATAGTACCGGAATCATTATCAACTGCTTTGGTTAGCTTGATATGTAATTTTTGAGGATATATAAAATTAATATATGTCCCTAAACAGAAATGGCCTCAGCATTGTGCCAGAATAACTTATACAATTTCACTTAATGAATTCTACTAGTTTATTGGTGGTTAATTACACTAGAAGACAAGAGACAGTTACAATTTTTCAAAATTGTCAAATACCACATTCCAAGCATTTTCAAATTCTACTTCAAAAACATTTCATTTTAAAGTATTTAGTAATTCTTTCAAGTTTCTATTTTACATGATGCTAAGAGCATAACAAAATTATTTCAATCCTGAGTTCAGAGCACTACCTAGTGTTAAAGTAGCAGACACAGCTTCAGGCTGAGATAGCATAAGACACCAAGAAAACCAGACCCTGGGAAAGTTTCTTATTTCTGTGCACCCTGTTCTTTCCCTCATCTGGGATTCTGCTGGTCTCAGCAAACACTGGCCTTACATGGGAAGAATGGCTTATTTAGTTGAAATTTTTGCATTTAGAGTAGCTAAATGGTTGTTTGCTGTATAAAGAAGTCACTGTGACTAGGAGGTCTAATACCATTACAACATGAAAATATTCATTTTATAACAGTATATATCAATAAAAAAATAAGGTTTATTTTAAAAATAGGATGGTGTAGTGGAAACTGGTTAGAAGGTGAAGGCTATCCCAGCAGGAAATGATAATGACTGGATGCAGACAGTAACAGTAAAGGTAGTAAGAAGCAAGTTTATCAAAAATACATTTTGAAGAGGAACAGTAAGCTGAGTACAAGGAATACAAAAACACAAGGTAAGTCCTAGGCACATTCAGGAGTTCTGGACAATGCATATAGGTGTTATATAAAGGCATGGGAGTTGGTGAGAAAATGGAGAAAGCCAGTGAAGTTAATAAAAGTAATATACTTCAAATTAGAAAGGAAAACATGGAATAAACATTAAAAATAAGTGAAAATATGCTGGAAAACTATAAAAACAAAAATAAGATAATTAATAAAAATGACATGACTGCTCAAATGTAAGCTGAACAAAGATGGCACCAATGAAACTGGATGGAGAAAAACCCAACAGCCTCAACCCTACACAAAGAACTACAGGCAACTAAGTAAAGCTGGGAGCAGGAGAGTTGGTCCTCCCCAGGAAAGAGAACATCAATTAGTCATTAGGCACTGGGCCATGCCTAATTATTAGCCCTTAAAACATATATATACAAGCAACATTATATGGACTGAGCAGGCTATATTCAGGCATATGTATATACATGTATGCATATACATGTATGCATGCCTACATAACAATAAAAAAGAGCCTGTGAATTTGAAAGAGAGCAGTGAGGTATATGTGGAAGAGTATGGAGGGAGCAAAGGAAAGGTAGAAATGTAATTATACTATAAACTGAAAAATGAAATAAAGGTATATCGTCAAATTATGACAAGGTTACATTTTTTTACCAATAGATTTACTCAATATAAACTCAGGAACACATTATATACAGCAAATCACCTTGCAAATATTTGTGTTTAGCACTGTTATCTTTGGTCATATAAACTTCCTTTTAATATTTATTTATTTATTTATTTATTTATTTACTTACTTACTTATTTATACTCCAGACTCCACTCCTCTCCTGGTATAACCTCCAAACATTCCACTTCCCATACCTCCTCCCTGTTCCCCTATCTCCATGAAGATGTCCCCACTACCAACACCCTCACTGCAAGACCTCTAAACTCCCTTGAGACTCCAGTCTCTTGAAGGGTTAGGTGCATCTTCTTTGACTGAACCCAGACTCAGCAGTACTCTGCTGTATATGTATTTGGGGTCTCATATCAGCTGGTGTATGCTGCCTGGTAGCTGGTCCAGTGTCTGAGAGATCTCAGGAATCCAGGTCCTCCTATAGGCTTGTCTTCCTCCTCAGGTTCTTCCAGCCTTTTTCTCCAATTCAACCACAGGAGTCAGCAGCTTCTGTCTATTGGTTGGTTGCAAATATCTGCATCTGACTCTTTCAGCTGGTTGTTGGGTCTTCCAGAGGGCATTCATGATAGGTCCCTTTTTGTGAGAGCTCCATAGGCTCAGTAATAGTGTCAGGTTTCGGTACCTCCCCTTGAGCTGGAGCCCACTTAGGACCTGTCCCTAGATCTACTTTTCATCCATTTCCATCCCTGCACTTCTTTCAGACAGGAACAATTATGGGTCAGAGTTTTGACTGTGGGTTGGCAACCCCCTCCCTCACTTGATGCCGTCTTTCTGCTGTAGGTGGACTCTATAAGTTCTCCCTCCTCACTGTCAGGCATTTCATACAAGGTTCCTCCTTTTGAGAGTCTCTCACCACACAGGTCTCCAGTACATTCTAGAGGGTCCCCCCATCTCCTATCTCCTAAGATTGACTGTTTCCATTCTTTCCGTTGGCCTTCAGCACTTCAGTCCTTTTCCATCACCCAATATCAGGTCAGGTTCCCTTCTCCCCCAACCCACCCGGTCTGCTTTCCCTTCCAGGCCACTAACTCCTTCTCCCCTTGTGTTTGCTTTCTTCTCCCTCTCAAGTGGGACTGAGGTGTCCACTTGGGTTCTTTATCTTGTTGATCTTTTTGAGTTCTGTGGACTGTATCATGGGTATTCTGTACATTTTTATTTTTTTTAATTTTTCTTTGCTAATATCCACTTATTAGTGAGTACATGCCATGCATGTCTTTTGGGGTCTGAGTTATCTCACTGAGGATGATATTTTCTAGTTCCATTCATTTGCCTTCAAAACTCAGGATGCCCTCCTTCTTAATAGCTGAGTAATATTCCATTGTGTAAATAAACCACATTACCTGGCTCCATCTTCTGTCTTGGGACATCTGCGTTGTTTCCAACTTCTGGCTATCACAAACAAATCAGTTATGAACATAGTGGAACACATGCCCCTGTGGCATGGTGGGGCATCTTTTGGGTATATTCCCAAGAGTGGTTTTCAGGTATATCTATGTGGGGAAAAAAAGCTGCAGTGGAGGAATCCCGGAGGCTTTCCACGCGGCAGGTCCCACGTACAGGGGAAAGGTCTGGAGTTCCAAAGGCTGGAGGCTTTGGTGACGGCAGACCCCAATGACATGAGAAAGTCCTTGGTTCCAAAAGGGATTATTTTCATAGGTGGATCTGGATATATCCTCCCCCCCCCCGAAACTCAGGGCAGACCTGAGTTAAATAGAGAGGGAGAAAGGGGGAGGGTCTAGGGAAGAATGCTTAATTTGCTCCACCCTCTGGCCTTCATTAGTATGTAAATCTCTATAGGGCCTGAGGCCTGTAGTCACACCCTCTACCTGTGCACTTTGGGAGGGGCCATAATGGCCTACATGACTGAACAATGTAGGTCCATGGAGACTAGACTGCATGTCAGGACCCTGGGTTCTGGGGATGTGGCTGATCACCTTCTGTTTCTCCTTTGGAGTCTTGGGATTCTAGGCCCATGGCCAGCCGAAAACCAAGATACCTTTACGCAGTCCCACATACCTATTTTCTAGAAAATTGAAAATTTTTCTCCAGACTGATTTCCAGAGTGGTTGTACCAGTTTGTTCTCTCACCAGCAATGAATGAGTGTTCTTTTTTCTCTACATCCTCACCAGCATGTGCTGTCACCTGAGTTTTTATCTTAGCCATTCTGATAGGTATAAGGTGGAATTTCATTGAAGTTTTGATTGGATTTCTCTGATCACTAAGGACTTTGAACATTTCTTTAGGCGCTTCTCAGCCATTCAAGATTCCTCTGTTGTGAATTCTCAGTTTAGTTCTATACCCTATTTTTTTTATTGAGTTGTTTGGTTTTTTGGTGGTTAGCTTCTTGAGTTCTTTATTTATTTTGGATATTAGTCCTCTATCAGATGTGAGGTTAGTGAAGACTTTTTCTCCAATCTGTAGGTTGCCATTTTGTCTTATTGACTATGTCCTTTGCCTTACAGAAGCTTTCCAGTTTCATGAGGTCTCATTTATCAATTCTTGATCTTAGAGCATGAGTCATTGAAGTTCTGTTTAGGAAATTTTCCCCGGTGTCTATGAGTTCAAGGCTCTTTCCCAGTTTCTCTTCTATTAGATTCAGTGTATCTGGTTTTATGTTGAGGTTCTCAATCCACCTGAACTTGAGCTTTGTGCAAGGTGACAAATATGGGTCTATTTGCATTTTTCTACATACAGACAGCCAGTTAGATGAGCACCATCTATTGAAGATCCTTTCTTTTTTCCATTGTATATTTATGGCTTCTTTGTCAAAGATCAAGTGCCTGTAAGTGTGTCATTTTATTTTTTGGTCTTCAATTCTATTCCATTGATCAATGTGTCTGTCTCTGTACCAATACCAGGCAGTTTTTAATCACTATTGCTCTGTAGTGCAGTTGGAGTTCAGGACTGGTGATTTCCCCATCTGTTCTTTTATTGTTACAAATTGTTTTTGCCATTCTGAGATTTTTGCCTTTCCCGATGAATTTGAGAATTACTCTTTCCATGTCTTTGAAGAATTGTGTTGGGATTTTGATGGGGATTATGTTAAGGTGGTTACTGCAGAGACTCAAACCTGGCCAGAGGGTTTAGAATAAATATCTTTTAAATGGTTAGCCCTACATCTATTATCACCCATTTCAAGGATCAATAAACATTGTAAAAGAGGTAAAGAATATATGATAGGGTAAAGTGCTGAGGAATTTGCTTTTCCAGAAATGGCAACTCATGGACTTACAGCAGCTTTGATTATCTGGTCAAGACCTGCATGAGATTAGGACCATTGATATTCTGTAATGGAGGAAAAAATCAGTTTATGAAGTTCCCACCAGTAACTGGAATTGTTAATGATTCATGGCAGTTAGGAGAGAAAGAGTAGTTTTCATTAGCAGTGTAACCATTGATATGTTGTTTAAGTTCCTGTAAATGATTTCCCCTCACACACCATATTCCTGTAAACAACCCTGATTGAACTATTTGGGCAAACAAACAAAAAGATCCAACAACATGGTAGTAGGAGAGAGACAAAAAAAGTAACGTATTGGTGACAAATATCTACAATGTACAGCCATGTACAAATAGATAATGAAATGTTTACATATATATTATATTTAATTAATGTGATTATACAATGAAACAATTGTAGTAAAATGCTGTAGAACCAATATTGAAAAGATTAAATATCATGTTATAGTTTCTTTATTAAGTAGCTAAGAAAGCGTAAAATCATGTAAACAAAAAAAGAAAAATTGGCTGTGTTTGAGGCCTCAAAGATAAAAGAGAGCATATGAATTATCTTCTTTCAACTGGCTTAGAATTTAGTAGATGAGATAAAAATGAGTACACAAATACTTACTGTAATTTCAGATAGTAAGACTTTCAATAAGTGGGTGGCTATGAAACTGGACTGATGATCAGTGGAGGGGAAAATGAGTAACTCAGGAAAGAAGGCTTTATTTTGTCTTGTGGCTACACAGTATGCAGTTGAGTAAGGTAGAGGAGACAAAAAAGTGGACATGTGACTTGAAAGTAGAATGGAGGCCACTAAGTAAAGAAAGAAAAAACAAGAAAGAAAAATGAATCAATCTTATGGACAAGCAACTGTCAGGAGAAACGTCTCTGAAAAGGTAAATATATATTTTCCTAATTTGTTTTAACAGATAAAACATAAACATCATTATCAAGTATTATGTGGTGTTTGAATACACATAAAATTATGTAATGTTCTAATCATGACCAATGTGTCTGTATTATTAATTTGTAGTAAAACACATTTAATAAGAATCCTCGTGAAAAAAATTGGAGGAGGGAGTAAAGTAGATTTGATCAAACTATATGGATTTATGAAATGCTAAATATGTGAAGATTTTATACACACATACTTGCACACAAACTTGTTAAATAAACTATGGATGATAGACTTCATTTAAAAAACATGAATTTTTGAAGGTTCATAGAGCTGTGTAGAGAATAATACATGCATAATAAAATAGTACATAAAATGAAATTAGGGAATTGGAGAGGTAGTTTTGTATTTAAGAACCGCATTTTCTCCTTTAGAGACTCAGGTTTGATTCCCAGTACTCACATGGGAGCTTACAACCATATACAGCTTCAGCTTCTGGGGATCTTACATCCTCTTCTATCTTCTACAAAGAACTAGGCATGTACATGGTGCACATATATACAGGCAGTCAAAAGATTCATGCACATAAAATAAAAGTATATAAATCCTTAAAATCAAATTAAAAGAAAACATATAGAATAGACACAAATATAATGAAAGGAAATTATTCAAATACACAAGTTGAATAAGTTTGATTAAATAGATTGCTGTGATTTGGTTATAAAAATTTCCTCACAAGTTTATGTTTGTATAGTTCTATGTCTGCACATGGTTGACACTATTTAGGGAGGTTGTGAAAATTTTATGGGAAAGTGTAGAGGTATAGGAAGTGAGTGACTATAGATAGGTTATGAGGATGATTGCCTTATCTTCCTCTTACATTAGCTGTCTCTCTTTCCTGGACAGTATACCATGTACCTTTAACCTTACTCTGACTCCTCTGCTATCTTTGCCTCACTGTGATGGACTGCTTCCCATAAAACCTTGAGACAAAATGAATCCTCCCTCCCTTAATTTGCTTTTCTGTCAAATATTTGACATAGCAGTGAGGAAAATAACTAATACATGGATTCTTATCAAACTTCCTTGTCTACCATACATACATTGATATTCACTGAGACCTTAATGAAAATCTAAATGCATAAGAAATGTAAAATGAAAGCTACATATATTTCCATAAAATTTCATTGGTTTTAGTATGTATGTAGTAAGGTTATTCCTTTATTTGTAAAGGTTTATGAGAGATACATCTTTATAGAATATATATACTTTAAGGTTAAAAACAGAATGTGTAGATCTATTATACTTTGATCTCTGAAACTGATTTTGTCATTATGATATTAGGATAGGGGCTGTATCATATATTTCTTACTTTTTGAGGTGTGTTTAACTATGATAAAAAGAATTGTGTTTGAAAAAAAAATCTTCTCACATTAACATGTGAAAGTCCACCTTTGTGTCATTATGAAATCTAGGAAAAGCTTTTAACTTTTCTTAATTCCAGTTTTTTAAGTTGCAAAATAATCATGTTTTCTCATATACCTTTTGTTATAACTAAGGAATGTTACACAGCAAAAGCATTGAAGAATGATGTCATAAAAATAAGTTCTTACACACATGTGTCAGTCAGCAGAAAGATGAACAAGTAAGCAGCTGGCTGGAAGATAACTCCCACAGGGATAATCTGCCTAACTGCAAAGAATGTGTCCTATGGGAAAGATGGAGTCAGTTGAAGACTCCTTATTATACCATTCTGAAGGCTTTCTAATGAAAAGAAGACTCCAGAAGTCCATGTGGGGACTCCATTGGGACATTGTGCTGTCCTAAATCTTCTCCGGCTTGTTAGCAAACAACCTTTCATTGTTGACAGGCTCACCAGGCAAAGGTGGTTCTACTTTTATGCTAGGAGGTATTTACTGTACTTTGTACATATTGCTACTACTAATAAAATTGCTAAAAATGATAAAAAGTTCTTAATGTTAGATATTTTCATGAATTTTATTAATATCGTGACAGCTTTAGGTGTGTCTTTTGATTAACAAGTTTATAATATGTGTATATTTGTTATATTTGTATGGTTGATCTGTGCTTTCTTATTTAACAATTTGTCTTCTTATATTCTTTAAATTACTTATTTTCTTTTATTTCACTCTGGATAACATCTTTAGTAATTCTCAAATGCCACGTTTATTAATGATGATTTTTTTTTCTGATGCCCTACCTCTAGATGATGAGCTGATGACTGCAGAAGGAAGAGGAGTCACTTTTTCTTTAGGAGGTGGTCATTGTAGGTTTGGACAAGCCCCAGTAAGTGACCCTCCACACTCATGCAAGTATTAACAACACTTAGTGGACAGAATGAATTATAAAAGCAATGCATATATGGTTGAGAAAGAGATGTGTTAGGGGAATTGAAAGGGGAGAATGGGCATAGATGTGATCAAGATGCATAGTATATGTTATGACAATTTCAATAAATTGATAAAAAGTAATTATAGTAAGAATTATAAGAATTAAATTATATGAAATGCTTTTTAAGTATTAAATTGCTTATATGGAAATTGCTTATTAGAAATTGAAGATGTCTTAGGAATTTCCTTCTTTTTTGTTTTTTATTTTTATTTTGGTTCTTTTTAAAAATTAATTAGTTAATTAATTAATTAATTATTTTAAACTCAAAATTTTATTCCCCTCCTGTTCTATCCTCCGACTATTCCACATACCATACCTCCTCCCCACCCCCTGTCTCCACAAAGATTTCCCCACCACCCACCCCACCAGACCTCTAAACTCCCTGGGGTCTCCAGTCTCCTGAGGGTTAGGTGTATCTATTCTCACTGAACCCAGACCCAGCAGTCCTCTGCTGTATATGTGTTGGGGGCCTCATATCAGCTGGTGTATGCTGCCTTTTTGATGGTCCAGTGTTTGAGAAATCTCTGGGATCCATGTTCATTGAGACTGATGATCCTCCTACAGGGTCACCTTCCTCCTCAGCTTCTTCCAGCTTTTCCCTAATTCAACCACAGGGGTCAGCAGCTTCTGTTCATTGCTTGGGTGCAAATATCTGTGACAGACTCTTTCAACTGCTTGTTGGGCCTTTCAGAGCTCAGTCATGATAGGTCCCGTTTTTGTGAGCTATCCATAGTCTCAGTAAGAACATCAGACCTTGAGACTTCCCTTTGAGCTGGATATCACTTTGGGCCTGTCACTGGACCTTCTTTACCTCAGGCTCCTCTTCATTTCCATCCTTGCAGTTCTTTCAGACAGGAACAATGATGGGTCAGAGTTTTGACTGTGGGATGGCAACCTCCTACCTCACTTGATACCCTGTCTTTCTGCTTGTGGTAGGCAATCCCACCAACAGTGGAGGAGTGTTCATCTTTCTCCACATCCTCACCAACATGTGCTGGTGCCTGAGGTTTTGATCTTAGCCATTCTGATTAGTGTAAGGTGGAATCTCAGGGTCATTATGACTTGCATTTCTTTGATCACTAAGGACTTTGAACGTTTATTTAGGTGCTTCTCAGCCATTCGAGAGTCCTCTGTTGAGAATTCTGTTTAGTTCTATACCCCATTTTTTGATTGGGTTGTTTGGATTTTGCTGGTCAGCCTCTTGAGTTCTTTATAAATTTTGGATATTTTGGATATTTTGGATATTTCAATATTTGGATGTGTGGTTAGTGAAGATATTTTTTCCCAATCTATAGGTTGCCAATTTGTCTTATCAACTATGTCCTTTGCCTTACAGAAGCTTTCCAATTTCATGAGGTCCCATTTATCAATTCTTGATCTTAGAGCATGAGTCATTGGAGTTCTGTTTAGGAAATTTTCCCCTGTGCCAATGAGTTCAAGGCTCTTCCCCAATTTATCTTCCATTAAATTCAGTATATCTGGTTTTATGTTGAGGTTCATGATCCACTTGGACGTGAGTTTTGAGTAAGGTGACAAATATAGGTCTATTTTCATTTTTCTACATATGAACACCCAGTTAACCCAGCACCTTTTGTGAAGATCCTTTCTTTTTTCCATTGCATGTTTGTCTTTTTTGTCAACAATCAACTGCCAGTAAGTGTGTGGTTTTAGCTTGTATTCCATTGATCAAGGTGTCTGTCTCTGTACCAATACTATGCAGTTTTTATCACTATTGCTCTGTAGTAAAGCTTGAGGTCAGGGATGGTGATTCCCCCAGGTGTTCTTTTATTGTTAAGTATTGTTTTCGCTATTCTGGGTTTTTGCCTTTCCAAATGAATTTGAGAATTGCTCATTCCATGTTTTGAAGAATTGTGTTGGGATTTTGATGGGGATTGCATTGAATTTGTAGATTGCCTTTGGTAGGATGGGCATTTTTACTATGTTAACTCTGCCAATCCATGAGCATAGGAGATATCTCAATTTTCTGAGATCTTCGATTTCTTTCTTGAGAGACTTGAAGTTATTGTCATACAGATCTTTCATTTGTTTGGTTAGAATTACCACAAGATATTTTAGAATATTTGTGACTATTGCTAAGGGAGTTATTTCCCTAATTTCTTTCTCAGCCTATTTATCACTTGTATAAAGCAAGGCTACTTATTTATTTGAGTTAATTTTTTATCCAGCCACTTTGCTGAAGTTGTTTATCAGCTGGAGAAGTTCTGTGGTTGAGTTTGTGTGTGTGTGTGTGTGTGTTACTTATATATACTATCATATCATCTGCAAATAGTGATACATTTATTTCTTCTATGCCAATTTGTATCCCCTTGGTGTGTTTTTGTTGTCTTATTGTTATAGCTAGCAATTTGAGTACTATATTGAATAGGTATGGGGAGAGTGGCCATCCTTGTTGTGTCCCTGATTTTAGGGAGATTCCTTCAAGTATCTTTCCATTTAATTTGATATTAGCTGTTGGTTTGAGGTATATTGCTTTTATTATGTTTAAGTATGGGCCTTGAATTCCTGATCTTTCCAATCTTTTAACATCAAAGGGTACTGTATTTTGTCAAATGCTTTTTCAGCGTCTAAGGAGATGATCATGTGATTGTTTAATTTGAGTTTGTTTATATAGTGGATTACACTAATGGATTTTCATATATTGAAGCAACCTTGCATTCCTGGGATGAAGCATACTTGATCGTGGTGAATGATGGTTTTGACGTGTTCTTGGATTCAGTTTGCAAGAATTTTATTGAGTATTTTTGCATCTACATTCATAAGCGAGATTGCTCTGAAGTTCTCTTTTTTATTTGAGTCCGTGTGTGGTTTAGGTATCAGAGTTACTGTGCCTTCATAGAATGAATTAAGTAGTGTCCCTTCTGTTTCTATTTTATGGAATAGTTTGAGGAATATTCGTATCAGGTCTTCTTTGAAGGTCTGGTGTAACTGCACTAAATCTATCTGGCCCTGTGGGTTTTTTTTTTTTTTGGATGGTAGGTTTTTAATGAATTCTACTATTTCCTTGTGGGATATGGGCCTGTTTAGATAGTTTACCTGCTCTTGGTTTAACTTTGATATCTGGTATCTTTCTAGAAAACCATCCATTTCATCTAGATTATCCAGGTTTGTAGTAGGATCTGACAGTTTTTTGAATTTCCTCTGTTTCTGTTTTTATGTCTCCCTTTTCATTTCTGATTTTGTTAATTCAGATACTGTCTCTGGACACTTTAGTACGTTTGGATAGAGGTTTATCTATCTTGTAGATTATCTCACAGAATCAGCTTTTAGTTTTATTGATTCTTTATACTGTTCTCTTTGTTTCTATTTGGTTGATTTTGGCCCTGGGTTTGACTATTTCCTAGTGTCTACTCCTCTTGGGTGTGTTTGCTTCCTTTTGTTCTAGAGCTCTCAGGTTTGTTGTTAAGTTGCTAGTGTAAGATCTCTCCAGTTTCTTTACCAGGCACTTAGTGCTATGCGTTTTTCTCTTAGCACTGCTTTCATTGTGTCCCATAAGTTTGGGATGATGTGTCAACATTTTCATTAAATTCGAGGACGTCTTTAATTTCTTTCTTCAGTTCTTCCCTGGTCAAGTCATTGAGTAGACAGTTGTTCTGTCTCCATGTGTATGTGGGGTTTCTGTTGTTTATGCTGTCATTGAAGACCACCCTTAGGCCATGGTGATCTGAAAGGATGCATGGAATTATTTCAATCTTCTTGTATCAGTTGAGGACTGTTTTGTGACCAATTATATGATCAAATCTGGAGAAGGTAACATGAAGTGCTGAGAAGAAAATGTATTCTTTTGTTTTATGGTGAAATGTTCTGTAGATATCTGTTAAATCCATTTGGTTCATAACTTCTATTAGTTTCACTTGTGTCTCTATTTAGTTTCTGTTTCAATGTTCTGTCCTTTGGTGAGAGTTGGGTATTGAAGTCTCCCACTAATATTGTGTGGGCTTCAATGTGTGTTTTGAGCTTTAATAAAGTTTCTTTTATGAATGTGGGTGCTCTTGCCTTTGGGGCATAGATGTTCAGAATTTAGACTTTCTCTTGGTAGATTTTTCCCTTTGATGAATATGAAGTGTCCTTCCTCATCACGCTTGATAACTTTTGGCTGAAAGTCTATTTTACTGGATATTAGGATGGCAACTCCAACTTGTTTCCTGAGACCATTTGCTTGACAAACCTTTTTCCATCCATTTACTCTGAGATAATGTCTCTCTTTGCTATTGAGGTGTTTTCCTCCACTCAGCAAAATGCTGGATCTTTTTTGCATATCCAGTCTGTTATCTTATGTCTTTTTATGGGTGAGTTGAGTCCATTAATATTGAGAAATGTTAAAAACAGATTATTGTTGGTTCCTGATATGTTTGTTTTTGTAGGTGGCTTTATGTGCTTCTGGTCCTCTCCTTTGTGCTTTGTTGTGAGATGCTTAATAGCTTGTCTTTTCTTTGGTGTAGGTACCTTTATTGTGTTATAATTTTCGTGCTAGGATTCTCTGTAGGGCTGGATTGGTAGACACTTTTTGAATTTGGTTTTGTCCTGGAATATTTTCCTTTCTCCATCAATGTTGATTGAGAATTTTGATGGGTATAGCAGCTTGGGCTGGCGTTTGTGTTCTCTTAGTGTTTGCATGATCTTTGACTAGAATCTTCTGGCTTTCATAGTCTCTGTGAGATGTCTGTTGTAATTCTCCTAGGTCTACCATTGTATGTTACTTGGCCCTTTTCTCTTTCAACTTTTGGTATTCTTTCTTTGTTCTGTGGGTTTCTGGTCCCATTTATTTGGTGTTCTATAGGCTTCTTGTACCTTTTTGTGCACCTTTTTCTTTAGATTGGGGAAGTTTTTTTTTTTTTCTATGATTTTGTTGGAGACATTTTCAAGTCCTTTAAGCTGAGAATCTTTGTTCTCTTCTATTCCTATTATTCTTAGATTTGGTCTATTTATTGTGTTCTGAATTTCCTGAATGTTTTGGGTTAGGAGTTTTTTATGTTTTGAATTTTCTTTGATAGTTGTGTCAATCTCTTCTGTGGTATCTTCTACACCTGAGATTCTCTTTTCTATCTCTTTTATTCTGTTGGTGATACTTACATCTGTAATTCTTGACCTCTTTCCTAGGTTTTCTGTTTCCAGGTTTGCCTGAATTTGTGTTTTCTTTATTGTTTCTCCTTCCACTTTTAGGTCTTGGACTGCTTTATTCAGTTTCTTCACCTGTTTGATTGTGTTTTCCTGTATTCCTTTCAGTGAGTTATTTATAACCTCCTTAAAGGACTCTATTATCTTCATGCGATAGGATTTTAGATCAGCTTCCTGATTTTTAGGTGTGTTGGTGTATTCAGTGCTTGCTGTGGTGGGAGAACTGTGTTCTGATAATGGTCATGTATATTGGCTTCAGTTGCTTATGGACTTGCACCCCTGTCTCTCACCATCTGGTTTTCCCTGGTATTTGCTGGTCTGGGCGACTCTGAAGTCTGCCTCTTTTGTCCTTGGTTTGCTTCAGCTTTCCTGGTAGGCCTGCAACCCTGGCTGTATCAGACTTCCTATGGAGCCTTCCAACTGGAGGAGCTGCTGTTCTATTGCCCTGGCTGCAGTAAATATCCTGGTAGGCCTTTGGACTGTTGGGTCTTCAGAGGAGCAGTCAGGCTATTGTCCTGTGTGAAGATGTTCTCCAGGGAAGGGTCTACAGACTGTGATTTCCATCTCTTCTATATACAGAAGAGCTCCTGGGATGCCGTCAAGCTGTGGTGTCTTCAGGGGAGCAGACAAGTTAGCGATCAGTTGCTCAGTTGCCTTGTGTGTAGCAGTTGTCCTGGGATGCTAGTTGACCCTGAGTGCAATGGATTTTCTGGGATGGCTCAGGATATGGTATCTCCAGGGGAGCAGACTAGCTAGCAGTCTATCGAGCAGAAAGGACCAGGTGGAAATGAAGCTATTTCCTTTATTTTTAATTTAAAAAAATCTTGCAAATGTTGTCTCATTTTATCTTTTTAGTTCTTTGTAGGTCATATGGCTTCACTTTTTTCTAATGGAAATAACTGGTAACATTATTGAATATTTCTTGTATATGATAAGTCACTTATTAATGGTTTTAAGATTATTTCCCTTACTTCAGTGAGAGTATATTGTTCCCATATAAATCTGTATTTCTTTGTGTTATTATTTGTGTTTACCTAGCTGGACCTCTTAGATTTGAAGATCTATAAGTTTCATTAAATTAAAAATTTTTCATAACTTTTAAAGTAATGTGTTTTGGTAGAATCTTTAGGTTTTCCTATACACAGAACCAAACATCTGAAAAAGACTATAATTGACTTTGCTTTATTACTTGCTATGTGTATTCTTTTTTCTAGACTCACTTCTCTGATTAAAGATCCTAATACTACATTGAATAAGATTAATTTTGTTTCTAATCTTAAAAGAAATATTTTAAAGTATTAGCTATTTGGTATGTTGTTGGCCATAGATTTGTAATATATAGCCATTATTATACTTTGGATGGTTATACTATTATTATTGTATTTGGGTACAATTCTCCTATAACTACATTTTACATAAATTTTATCATATAGGGATACTGAGTTTTATAAAGTGCTTTTTTATAAATCTTTTTTTTTTTCAGAGCTGAGGACCGAACCTAGGGCCTTGCACTTGCTAGGCAAGTGCTCTATCACTGAGCTAAATCTCCAACTTTTTTCTTTTTTCTTTTTCTTTTTTCTTCTTCTTTTTTCTTTTTTCTCTTTTTGCTTTTTATAAATATTATGAGATGACCTTATGGTTTTATCTTACATTAATGTTTGAAATGGCCTTTAGAACTGTGCTTTCATTTGTGGTATAGAACACTCTTGATACAGGTATATGTATTTTGAAGTATTGCTGAATTTGACTTGATGTTATTTTATTGAGAATTTTAAAATTGATGTTCATCATGTTGAGAGGTTGTTTTTGTTGTCATTGTTGACTCATCACCTGATTTTTGATAACAGGGTGATACTGGCTCTTTGGAAGCAGTTTAGTTTCCATCCATTTAGTTCTTAGAATAGTTTGACATAAATTGTAAAGGACTCTTTAAATGTCTGGTAACATAAAGCTTTAAAACTAAACAGTCTTAGCCTACTGTGATACTCTGAGATTTTTCTCTCCAACATTGTCAACGTGATTCACTTATTCCCACCTCCAAAGTCCAGTGGGCTTTTCCAGGACTCATCTTCTTTATGCTCACAGTTAGGACTGTGCCCTCCTATCCCATAGTCTTACCCAGGTCCTATAAGAGTCCCTTTCTTCCTATGGAACTCCCCTCTCTCATGTAGCTAAGGAGGCCAATTGTTTTTCATCCCAGAAGCTGATTTGCCTCCTATAGGACTTCCTGTCATAAACGTTGCAAAATAAGTCCTCTCCTTCACACCCCACAAGACCATCCACACTTCAGTAATTAATTTCATGGTTCCACTAGGCCTGCTTCTCCTCTACCCTATCTATCCTCTGGGCTCTTATCCTTCCCAACTTGTATGCTATTATTTTAGAGTATACTTTTCTGAACTAATGGATAGGCATTACTCCACACATTATATATAAGTCTCCTAGCAACTTTTAGATTTCATCTCCAAGTTCTGCCAAATCACAAGACTCCTATGATCTCTCACTTTCATCCCCCAGAGTAGGCCACTGCTACTCATGCTATAAGCTGCCCTCTCCTTTGGGAATGTGTATGCTTAAATAAGAAGTGTCCTCCATAGGCTCCAGTAATTTAATACTTGTGACTCAGTTGATTGATGCTATTTAGGGAGGTTGAGGAGATGCAGTCTGGCTGAAGGAAGTATGTGATTAAAAGCCTTGTATAGTGCTTTCAGAATATTGCTTTCTTTGTGTTTGAAATTTTGGATGAGTTTGCACTTTCTGCCGTACCTACATTTCATCATTTCCTAACATGATAGACCCTGACCATGGCCATTAGCCAAAAATAAAACACTACTTCCTTTTTTAAAAGTTTTTTTTAAAGAACTATTTCTTATTTAGGTATATAAATACACTGTAGCTGTTCTCAGACTCATCAGAAGAAGGCATCAGATCTCTTTACAGAAGGTTGTGAGGCACCATGTGGTTGCTGGGAATTGAACTCAGGACCTTTGTAAGAGAAATCAGTGCTCTTAACCTCTGAGCCATCTCTCCAGCCCCTAAAGTACTACTTCAAAAAGTTGCCTCTGTCATGGTGTTTTACCACAGGAACAAAAAAATAGCTAATATATAGAAGATGGTACCAGAAAGTGGGCTGTGAAGAACCTGAACATGGTGGGGTTTTTGTTGTTGTTGTTGTTTTTCTTTTTGGAGAAACTTGGAATGCTTTGGAATACTGGACTAGAAAGGTGGTTGAATGATGTAGGCAGAGCTTAAAGTGTTGTTCTAAGGAGAGCCTGGAAGAAAGTGGTGCTAATGTAAATATGAAGACAATGGAGGCCCAGCACAAGAGGTTTCAGTGGGGAAAATTATTCAAAACTATGCTGGAGCCATTCATATGATATTGAGTAAAAAAATCTGTTTGATTTCTGACAATCTCCTGATAAGTTGCCTGAGACTAAATTAAAGTCAATGAGCTAACTTCTTGGGTGAGGGAGTTTTAAGACAGCCAAACACTGAATCTGTTGTGTTGTTGTTACTGATAACACTTATGCAGGTCTAGAGCAAGTGGAGCAGAAAGAATTACAAAATGTAGTTTGGAGGGGTCTGGTGGTTTAATTATGTCTGGTCCAGGAAGTGGCACTTTTAGGAGTTGTGGCCTTGTGGGAGAAAGTGTGTCACTATGGGAATGGGCTTAGAGACCCTCCTTTTAACTGCCTGAAAGGCAGTCTTCTTCTGTTTGCCTTTAGAACAAGCGGTAGGATTCTCAGCTCCTCCTGAGCCACGACTGCCAGGACACTGGCATGCTCCAACTGTGATGATAATGAACTGAACCTCTGAACCTATAAACCATCCCTAATTAAATGGTGTTCCAATATGAGTTGCCTTATTCATGGTGTTTTTTTTTTATAGCAATGAAATTCTAACTAAGACAAGGGATCAGGGAAAGCACTAGGGAGCTTAATGTTATACTCACAGCATGTGTTGTAAAAGGAGGCTATAATTGTTGATACTAGCACAGTTAAGGAGAAGCCTGCTTTGCACCAGAACAAAGGGAAATATAAGATCCTATCAACCTATGCTTCCAACTGATGAAGAGAACCTAAGGCATTTTCTACTCCTAGAAAGAAACTGAATTAAAAATCTGTTATCAATGTGTTTCAAGTGAACTAGGATCTAACCCAAACTGGAGCAGAATTTGAAAGTGTTGTTCACATGGTGTTTACTTTAGCAACACAAGTAACACAAAAGTGAGTGGTTACGAATTCTTCCACAGTTTTAGAGAGCTGCTGAGGCCAGTCAGCATGTAGCAGGGAAGTGCTTATATGAAGGCCCCAAGAGTCAGGAAGCCCTGAGAAGCCATCAAAAGAGACTGTGAAAGTGAGGCCTCTATAACAGTAATGGTAGAGATGCCAGAGTTATGAGCCATCTTCCATACAATGAATGGAACCAACACAAACCAGATACATGTTACAGTCATAAAATCTGCAGTGGCAAGAGTTTTCTAAGTCCTTTAACACAAGACATAGAGCCTGTTCTGTTATATTCTTTCACTGATACAGTATTTCCTTACAATCTTCCTCTTTTTTTGCAATGGTAATACAACTCTGTATCATTATATGTTAGAAATATATAATTTGTTTTTTGATTTTGTATGAGATTTCAAAGAAAAGATTTCTTTGATTTTCAGAAGAGACTTTGGCCTTTTAAACTTTTGAAAATGTGGTTTTCCATGGACATATTTTGAGTTAGTCTAAATGCATGTTACATTATGATATAGCCATGAGGCCTATGCATAACACAGAATAGGATGGTATGGTTTAAAGAAAAATATCACACAAAGGCTCCATCATTTGAATATTTGATCCCAACCTGGTGGTGATATTCAGGTTTCCCACAAATTCTTAATTGAAACTATCATGCAGCTTTGTGCTGTGCTT
This sequence comes from Grammomys surdaster, assembly GCF_004785775.1. Lineage (NCBI taxonomy): Eukaryota > Metazoa > Chordata > Mammalia > Rodentia > Muridae > Grammomys > Grammomys surdaster. The sequence continues at coordinate 20,954,746 of NW_021604563.1, read as the reverse complement.
CTGGTTGAGCTCCATTCCTGAGCAAACAGGCTTGAGTGGTTGGTGTGATGTGCTTTGACCTCTGCTGCTGGGTCTGCTTACTGGAGTGCTGACAGGCTGAGCTACTAAATCGCAATATGGGAATAGCCTGCTCATTTTAAAAATAAATATATAGAGTTGGTCTGCTCCTGTGGAGATACTGAATCCTCAGCCATCCTAGAGGAGCCACTGAACTCAGAGCAGCCGGTAAGAACTCCATCTCACTCCCTAAGCCCCAGAGATACATCTGGGAGCCATGGACCTTCAGGACACAGTAGCTACCCAAACCCAGCCCCTCCGAAATTCCACTTCCCTTCTGCCTCTGCCTGGTCCTTTGGGCTGGGGCAGACACAGAGTTGGTCTGCTCCTGTGGAGATACTGAATCCTCAGCCATCCTAGAGGAGCCACTGCACTCAGCGCAACTGGTAAGAACTCTATCTCACTCCCTAAGCCCCAGAGATACAACTGGAAGCCACAGACATTCAGGACACACCAGCTACCCAAACCCCGCCCCTCTGGAATTCCACTTCCGTTCCACCCCTGGGTGGTCCTTTGGGCTGGGGCAGACACAGAGTTGGTCTGCTCCTGTGGAGATACTGAATCCCCAGCCATCCTAGAGGAGCCACTGCACTCAGAGCAGGCAAGGAGCTAAAGCACTCAGAGCAGCAGACACCAAGGTGGTTTGCACTTGGGAGACATCAAATCTTGAGCCATCCTAGAGGAACCACTGCACCCAGATCAGAAGGATTTCCAGATCCAAGAGGTGGCCTGAGTCCCAGGAGTTCTTCCACCCAGGAGATTAGGATCATAAGACCACAGAGACATCTGGACTCTGAGGAGCTCTGCCACAAACAAGATAATTGGAAATACAGACTCCAGTCTTACACAGTGAAGACAGGTAACACTAGAGTTAACCAGATGGTGAAAGGCAAGTGCAAGAACATAAGCAACAGAAACAAAAGTTTCCTGGCATCATCAGTACCCAGTTCTCCCAATATAGCAAGCCCTGGACACCCCATCATACCAGAAAAGCAGGATTCAGAATTAAAATCACTTCTCATGATGATGATAGAGGATTATAAGAAGGACATAAGTAACTCCCTTAAAGAAATACAGGAGAGTACAAGTAAACAGATAGAAGCCCTTAAAGAGGAATCACAGAAATCCATTAAAGAAATGCAAAAAAAGAACACAAAGAAGGAATTAAACAAAAACATTCAGGATCTGAAAATGGAAATAGAAACAATAAAGAAAACTCAAAGGGAGACAACCATGGAGATAGAAAATCTAAGAAAGAGATCAGGAGTCATAGAAGCAAGCATTACCAGCCGAATACAAGAGATAGAAGAGAGAATCTCAAATGCAGAAGATACGGTGGAAAATATTGACACAGTTGTCAAAGAAAATGCAAAATGCAAAAAACTCCTAACTCAAAACATCCAGGAAATCCAGGACACAATGAGAAGACCAAACCTAAGGATAATAGGTATAGATGAGAATGAAGATTCCCAACTTAAAGGGCCAGTAAATATCTTCAACAAAATTATTGAGGAAAACTTCCCTAACTTAAAGAACAAGATGCCCATAAACATACAAGAAGCCTACAGAACACCAAATAGAATAGACCAGAAAAGAAATACCTCCCGTCACATAATAATCAAAACATCAGATGCACAAAACAAAGAAAAAATACTAAAAGCAGTAAGGGAAAAAGGTCAAGTAACATATAAAGGCAAACTTATAAGAATAACACCAGATTTCTCACCAGAGACTATAAAAGCCAGAGGAGGAGCCTAGATTGACATCATACAGACCCTAAGGGAACACAATTGCCAGCCCAGATTACTATACCCAGCAAAACTCTCAATCACTATAGATGGTGAAACCAAGATATTCCATGACAAAACCAAATTTACACAATATCTTCCCACAAACCCAGCACTTCAAAGGATAATTGATGGAAAATGCCAACACAAGGAGGGAAACTACAACCTAGAAAAAGCAAGAAAATAATCTTCCAACAACCCCAAAAGAAGATAACTATACAAACATAACTTTACCTCTAATAACAAAAATAACAGGAAGCCACAATCATTTTTCCTTAATCTCTATTAACATCAATGGTCTCAATTCCCCAATAAAAAGACACAGACTATCAGAGTGGATACACAAACAAGACCCAGAATTTTGCTGCATACAAGAAACGCACCTCAGTGACAAAGACAGACACTACCTCAGAATAAAATGGTGGAAAACAATTTTCCAAGCCAATGGTCCCAAGAAACAAGCTGGAGTAGCCATTCTAATATAAAATAAAATCGACTTTCATCCAAAATTAATCAAAAAAGATAACAAAGGACACTTCATACTCATCAAAGGAAAAATCTACCAAGGTGAACTCTCAATTCTGAACATCTATGCTCCAAATGCAAGGGCACCTACATACATAAAAGAAACTTTACTAAAGCTCAAAACACACATTACACCTCACACAATAATAGTGGGGGATTTCAACACCCCACTCTCAGCAATGGACAGATCATGGAAACAGAAACTAAACCGAGACACTTTGACATTAACAGAAGTTATGAACCAAATGGACTTAACAGACATCTATAGAACATTTCATCCTAAAACAAAAGAACATACCTTTTTCTCAGCACCTCATGGTACCTTCTCCAAAATAGACCATATAATCGGTCACAAAACAGGCCTCTACAGTTACAAAAAGTTTGAAATAATCCCTTGCATCTTATCAGATCACCACGGACTAAGACTGGTCTTTAATAATGACAAAACCAATGGAAAACCCACGTGTACATGGAAACTGAACAACTCTCTACTCAATGATGACTTGGTCAAGGAAGAAATAAAGAAAGAAATAAAAGACTTTTTAGAATTCAATGAAAATGAGGACACATCATACCAAAACTTGTGGGACTCCATGAAGGCAGTGCTAAAAGGAAAACTCATAGCTCTAAGTGCCTACAAAAAGAAACTGGAGAGAGCACATATTAAAAACTTAACTGCACAACTAAAAGCTCTAGAACAAAAAGAAGCAAATACACCCAGGAGGAGTAGAAGGCAGGAAATAATCAAACTCAGGGCTGAAATCAACCAAATAGAAACAGAAAGAACAATACAAAATATCAACAAAACCAGGAACTGGTTCTTTGAGAAAATCAACAAGATAGATAAACCGTTAGCCAGATTAACCATAGGGCACAGAGACAGTATCCAAATTAATAAAATCAGAACTGAAAAGGGAGATATAACAACAGAAACTGAAGAAATTCAAAAAATAATCAGATCCTACTACAAAGGCCTATACTCAGCAAAACTGGAAAACCTGGATGAAATGGAGGACTTCCTAGACAGATACCAGGTACCAAAGTTATATCAGGAGCAGATAAACCATCTAAATAATCCCGTAATCTCTAAGAAAATAGCAGCAGTCATTAAAAGTCTCCCCACTAAAAAAAGCCCAGGACCAGATGGTTTTAGTGCTGAATTCTATCAGACCTTCAAGGAAGACCTAATACCAATTCTCTTCAAACAATTCCACAAAATAGAAACAGAAGGAACACTACCCAATTTGTTCTATGAAGCTGCAATTACACTCATACCCAAACCCCACAAAGACCTGACAAAGAAAGAGAACTTCAGACCAATCTCCCTTATGAACATCAATGCAAAAATACTCAATAAAATTCTAGCAAACCGAATCCAAGAACACATCAAAACAATCATCCATTAAGATCAAGTAGGTTTTATCTTAGGAGTGCAGGGATGGTTCAATATTCAGAAATCCATCAATGTAATCCACTATATAAACAAACTCAAAAAAAAAAAAAACCACATGATCATCTCACTAGATGCTGAGAAAACATTTGAAAAAATTCAACATCCCTTCATGATAAAAGTCTTGGAAAGATTAGGAATTCAAGGCCCCTACCTAATTATAGTAAAAGCAATTTACAGCAAACCAGTAGCCAACATCAAACTAAATGGAGAGAAACTTGAAGCAATCCCACTAAGATCAGGGACTAGACAAGGCTGCCCACTCTCCCCCTACCTATTCAATATAGTACTGGAAATCCTAGCCAGAGCAATTAGACAACAAAAAGAAGTCAAAGGGATACAAATAGGAAAGGAAGAAGTCAAAATATCACTATTTGCAGATGACACGATAGTATACTTAAGTGACCTCAAAACTTCCACCAGAGAACTCCTAAACCTGATAAAAAACTTCAGTAATGTGGCTGGTTATAAAATCAACTTAAACATATCAGTGGTACATGCTTTTAATTCCCCTGAGATGTAAGGATCAGAGGATCCATATGAATTCAAATAGCCGAACCTGGTCCAAATAGTGAGTTCGAAGTCAGCAAGAGCTATGTCATGAGACTGTGTAAAAAAAAACTATTTTACATTTTTCAGTAACAAGCAATGAATTTAATTAGCTGTACATTATCTTTCAACAAAGGTATCATAATAACAGTTGATAGATTAATGGCTGCATTTTGTCAAATTTTCGTTATGAATGGAAGTGCTTCTCAAAGTAGCACACAGAATAGAAGTTGAAGGCATTCTTTAAATATCATTCTATTAAGAAAATATTATGACACTAAAACTGAATGATAGGAAGGTAATAGATGTGAAAATCTTTAAGCAAATAATTATAAATCAAATTTAGCAACAAATATAAAGAGTCAATATAATATAGTAGTTTTTTTTCAAGAAATGTAACACATATATGTACAAATAAATAAGTATAGTAGAGCACATAAAATACAAAGGAGAAAAAAATCAAAAATACATACCCATAGATTTGGACAAAGGTTTCTAACAGCATGTAAAACTGTTTTAATCACTTCTGGTCTGCACCTCCACTTGGGACAAATCATCCTGCTCCCTTCCCTGCCACACCTCACAGCTTACCTGAAACCTGGAAGTCTTCAGTAACCAGGGACAGAAGTGGGACACCCACCTTAATCCCCAGGCCAGCTAGAACCCCTTAAGCCCAGCAAACATGGGATCTACCCTGCTCTTCCTGGGCCCCATAGACATTCCAGTTGGTACCTCTATCTGCACCTGCAGCAGATCCTGCTCCTGAACCCTAAACCCTGTCTGTCATCCAGAAAGTTCACCCTAATCAGGAACACAGAATATCTGACCTAAACAGAGACACAGGAGGACTGCTCTAACCAGGGACACTAGATGCCTGTTTTAACCAGAGGAGGGAATACAGGAGGTACAGAAGACCCTGGGCCCCAACCAGAGACACAATTGCCTGCCTCTAAGGAGTCTTGCTCTAGTCAGAGACACCCAGGCCAATTAAGAGCAGAGATAACCACAAGACAGGAGATAAGCACAAGAACGTAAGTAACAGAAGCCAATGTACTTTGGTACCATCAGAGCCTAGATCTCCTACCACACCTGAAAAAAAAGATTCTTTACTAAAATCCCATCTCATGAAGATGATAGAGGTCTTCAAAGAGTATATAAAGAACTCCCATAAGGAAATACAAGAAAATACAAGCAAACAGTTAGAAGCCCTTAAAGAATAAACAAATTCCTTAAAGGTATACAGGAAAATACAATTAAGCAGGTGAAGGAATTGAATAAAACAGTCCAAAATCTAAAATTGGAAGCAGAAACAATAAATAGATCATAAATGGAAGCAACCTTGGAGATAAACAACCTACGAAAGACATCAAGAGATACAGATACTAGCATCAGCAAGAGAATGGAAAAGATAGAAAAGAGAACCTCAAGCTTAGAAGATACCACAGAAGACCACACAATGGTCAAAGAAAATACAAAGTGTAAAAAGCTCCTAACACAAAATACCCAGTCAATTCAGGACACAATGAAAACACCAAACCTAAGAATAAATGGAATAGCAGAGGGAAAAGATTACTAGTTCAAATGGCCAGAAAACATCTTCAACAAAATCATAAAAAAAAAACTTCCCTGGACTTCCGGTCTGGGCCCAAGCACAGAGCAGATCTCAGGCGGCAGCTCTGTACTCAACTTCACAAAACCCAGAGGGAGAGGGCCTCCTAGGAGCTTTAACTCGGGCAGCATCTCAGGTAAGGAGACAGCAACACCCCCCCCCCAAACAGGGAGTAACTGGGACCCAGGAATTCACTCCTTGCCTGGAGCACTGGTTCCTTCCCGTCCGGGCCCAGAGCGCTCAGCAGATCCCGGGAGACAGCTCTGCATCCAAACTCACAGAAACCAGAGGAAGCGGGGCTCCCAGGAGCTAAAACACAAGCAGTATCCTAGGCAAGGAGGCTATAACACCTACCCCAAACAGGGAGTAACTGGGACCCAGGAATTCACTCCTGGCCCGGAGCACAGGTTCCTTCCAGTCTCCACCTGAGCACTGAGTAATCTTGAGCCTCAGCTCTAACCCTAGCAGTGAAACCCATCCCAAACAGTTCTGACACAACCTAGATAATAGGAAAGACAGGCTCCAGTCAGAGACAGTGCAGATAGCACAAAGGAGATCCAGATGGCGAAAGGCAAGCGCAAAAATACAAGCACCAGCAACCCAAGGCTCTTGCTATCATCAGAACCTAGTTCTCCCACGTTAGAAAGTCCTGAACTCCCCATGTCACCAGGAAAGCAAGAACCAGATCTAAAATCACTTCTAATAATGATGATAGAGGACTTTAAGAAGGACATAAAAAACACTCTCAAAAAATTTGAGAACACAGGTAAACAGGTAGAAGCCCTTAAAGAGGAAACACAAAAATCCCTTAAAGAATTACAAGAAAACACAAACAAACAGGTGAAGAAATTGAACAAAACCATCCAGGACATAAAAATGGAAGTAGAAACAATAAAGAAATCACAAAGCGAGACTACCTTGGAGATAGAAAACCTAAGAAAGAAATCAGGAGTCATAGACACAAGCATCACAAACAGAATACAAGAGATAGAAGAAAGAATCTCAGGTGCAGAAGATACCATAGAAAATATTGACACAACTGTCAAAGAAAACACAAAATGCAAAAAGTTATTAACACAAAACATCCAGGAAATTCAGGACACAATGAGAAGACCAAACATAAGGATAATAGGTATAGAAGAGAGTGAAGATTCCTACCTTAAAGGGCCAATAAATATCTTCAACAAAATTATAGAAGAAAACTTCCCTAACCTAAGGAATGAGAGTAACCATAATCCCATAATCATACAAGGAGCCTACAGAATGCCAAATAGACTAGATCAGAAAAGAAATACCTCCCATCACATAATAGTCAAAACACAAAACGCCCAAAACAAAGAAAGAATTTTAAAAGCAGTAAGGGGAAAAGGCCAAGTAACTTATAAAGGCAAACCTATCAGAATTACACCTGACTTCTCACCAGATACTATAAAAGCCAGAAGATCCTGGACAGATGTCATACAGACCCTAAGAGAACATAAATGCCAGACCAGGCTACTATACCCAGCAAAACTCTCAGTTACCATAGATCAAGAAAACAAGATATTCCATGACAAAACCAAATTTACACAGTATCTTTCCACAAACCTAGCACTACAAAGGATAATAGCAGGAAAGCTCCAATACAAAGAGGGAAGCTATACCCAAGAAAGAGCAAGAAAATAATCCCCTTCTAACAAACCCAAAAGAAGATAACCACATAAACAATGCCACCACTATTAGCAAAAATGACAGGAAGCAACAGCACCCTCTCCTTAATATCTCTTAATATCAATGGACTCAATTCCCCAATAAAAAGGCATAGGCTAACAGACTGGATATGCAAACAGGACCCAGATTTTTGCTGCATACAGGAAACCCACCTCAGCCACAAAGACAGACACTACCTTAGAGTAAAAGGTTGGAATACAATTTTTCAAGCAAATGGCCCTAAGAAACAAATTGGAGTAGCCATTCTAATATTGAATAAAATCGACTTTCAACTTAAAGCTATCAAAAAAGATAAGGAAGGACATTTCATACTTGTCAAAGGAAAAGTCAACCAATGTGAACTCTCAATTCTGAATATCTATGCGCCAAACGCAAGAGCACCCACCTTCATAAAAGAAACCTTACTAAAGGTCAAAGCACAAATTGCACCTCACACAATAATAGTGGGAGACTTCAACACCCCACTCTCAGCAATCATGGAAACAGAAACAGATCATGGAAACAGAAACTAAACAGAGATACAGTGAAACTAACAGAAGTTATGAACCAAATGGACCTAACAGATATCTATAGAACATTTCATCCTAAAGCAAAAGAATATATCTTTTTCTAAGCACCTCATAGTACCTTCTCCAGAATAGACCATATAATTGAGCACAAAACAGGCCTCAACAGATTCAAAAAAATTGAAATAATCCCTTGGATCCTATCAGATCACCATGGTCTAAGGCTGGTCTTCAATAATGACAAAGACAATGGAAAGCCCACATTCACATGGAAACTGAACAACACCCTACTCATTGATAATCTGGTCAGGGAAAAAATAAAGAAATAAATTAAAGACTTTTTAGTATTTAATGAAAATGATGACACATCATACCAAAACCTATGAGATACAATGAAAGCAGTGCTAAGAGGAAAATTCATAGCTCTAAGTGCATACAAAAAGAAACTGGAGGGAGCTTACACTAGCAGGTTGACAACGCACCTGAAAGCCCTAGAACAAAAAGAATCTAATACACCCAAGAAGAGTAGAAGGCAGGAAATAATCAAACTCAGGGCTCAAATCAACCAAATAGAAATAAAAAAGAACTATACAAAGAATTAATAAAACCAGGAGCTGGTACTTTGAGAAAATCAACAAGATAGATAAACCCCTAGACAGACTAATCAGAGGACAGAGAGACAGTATCCAAATTAAAAAAAATCAGAACTGAAAAGGGCAATATAACAACAGAAACCAAGGAAATTCAAAAAATCATCAGATCCAAGCAAATGGTCCCAAGAAACAAGCTGGTGTAGCCATTGTAATATTCAATACAATAGACTTTCAACCAAAAGTTGAAAAGATGAAGAAGGACCCTTCATACTCATCAATGGAAAAATCCACCAAGATGATCTCAATTCTGAACATCAATTCATAAAAGAAACTTTATTAAAGCTCAAAACACACATTGAACCTTGCACACTAATCGTGGGTGACTACAACACTCCACTCTCACCAGTAGACAGACCATTGAAACAGAAACTAAACAGAGACACAGTGAAACTAACAGAATTTATGAACCAAATGTATTTACAGATATCTACAGAACATTTCACCCCAAAACAAAAAGAATAAAACCTTTTCTCAGCACCTCATTGTACCTTCTCCTAAACTGGTAATATAATTGGATACATAATAAGCCTAACAGATACTAGAAGACTGAAATAATCTAATGCATTCTATCAGATCACCTCAGACTATCTCTGGACTTCAATAACAACAAAAACAATAGAAAAGCCCACAAACTCATGGAAACTGAATAACTCTCTACTCAATGATAACTTGGACAGAAAAGAAATAAATAAATTGAACATTTTCTAGAATACAATGAAAATTAAGTCACAGCATACCCAAACTTATGGGACATAATGAAAGCAGTGTTAAGAGGAAAATTCATAGCATTAAGTGTCTTCATAAAGAAATTGAAACAATCCCATAGTAGCAACTTAACAGCATACATGAAAGCTCTAGAACAGGAGCCAAGAGGAGTAAACAGCAGGTAATAACCAAACTCAGGGCTGAAATCAACCAATTAGAAACAAAGAGAACAAGATAAAGAATCAATAAAACCAAGATCTGGGTCTTTGGGAAAATCAACAAGATAGATAAATCATTAGAAAAGTCCTTGATCATCAGGTAAATGAAAATCAAAATGACCCTGAAAGTTCACCTTGCACCAATAAGAATGGCTAAGATCAAAAACTGAAGAGAAAGCACATGCTGGTGAAAATATAGAGAAACAGGAACATTCCTCCATTGCTGGTGGGATTTCGAATTGATATAACCATCCTGGAAATCAGTCTGGTGTTTCCTTACAAAATTGGAAACTATTCTACTTGGAGATTCAGCTGTACTTCTTGTGGACATATACCCAAAAGGTGCTCCACAATATCACAAGGATATGGGATACACTATTTTCAGAGCAGCCTCATTCCACAATAGCCAGAAGCTAGATCCAGCCCAGATGTCCCTCAATTAAAGAATGGATACAGAGAATGTAGTTCATTTACACAATGTAGTACTATTCAGCTTTTAAAAATGAGGACACCATGAATTTTGCAGGCAAAGGGATGGAACTAGAAAACATCATCCTGAATGATGTAGCCGAGACCCAAAAGGACATGCATGGTATCTACTCACTGAAAAGCGTATATAAGACAAAAAATACAGAATACCCATAATACAATCCATAGATCATAAGAAGATTAACAAGAAACAATGCACAAATGTGGATGCTTCAACCCCACTTAGAAGGGGTAACAAAATAATTTTGGAGGCAGAGGGAGAGAGATACCTTGGTGGGGGGAGGGGAAGAGGCAGCAGGACAATATATGGAGGGGTAGGAAAGAAACTCAGAGGGCCAGGATAAGTAATGGAAATATACAGCCTCTGGGAGTGGGGAGACACTCTAGAAAGTCCCAGTGACCTGAGGTGTGAGAGATTACCAGGACTCAATGGAGGTGACTTTAGTGGAAATGTATGACAGTGGTAGAGGGAACCTGAAGAGGCCACCTCCAATAGATATAGACAGTGCCTCAAGTGGGTGGATGGGGTTAACAACCCACTGTTGAAATTTCTGACTAAGTATTCAAACAACAATTCAAAGACAATTGTTTTTGTCTAAAAGAAATGCAGGGACAAAAATGGAGCAGAGACTAAAGGAAAGGCTGTCAAGTGACTGGCCCAACTTGGGATCCATCCCCTGTCACTATTACTGATGCTGTGTTGTGCTTACAAACTGGAGCCTGGCATGGCTGTCTTCTGAGAGGCCCTACCAGCACCTGACTAAGACAGATGTAGATACTTACACCAACCATTAGAGTGCAATCGGGGACCCCTATGAAAGAATAAGGGGAAGTACTGAAGGAACTGAAGGGGGTGGCAAACCTATAGGAAGACCAACCGTGTCAACTAACCAGGACCCCTGAGAGTTTCCAGAGATTAAACCACCAACCAATGAGCATGCACAGACTGGTCTGATGCCCCAGGTACACATATAGCAGAGCACTGCCTTGTCTGGCCTCAGTAGGAAAGGATGTGCCTAATGGGTAGACTTGAGGCCCTAGGGAAGGGGGATGCCCCGTGTGGGAAACATCCTTTCAGAGGCAAAGGGCAGGTGGAATGGGATGAAGAATGGTGGGAGGTGGGGGGACCAGGAGGAGGGTAATGTCTGGAATGTAAATAAATAAATAAATAAAAAATAGTTTTAGCTGGGTAGTGGTGGCGCATGTGTTTGATCCCAGCACTTGGGAGGCAGAGGCAGGCAGATTTCTGAGTTTGAGGCCAGCCTGGTCTACAGAGTAAGTTCCAGGACAGCCAGGGCTATACAGAGTAACCCAGTCTTGAAAAACCAAAAAAAAAAAAGATAGTTTTAATCAAAGCTTTAATAATTACTTCATTATAACAAAGGCTCCAGGTTGTAAGCCTATATGGAACATCATAGTGAATGGGTGAAACATACTGAAATAAGTTCTTCTAATGTCAAGAATGAGCTCTCATGATTCTGACTCCTTATAATACTTGATATTGTTAAAAGAAAAATAAGGAAGTAAAAGAAAAATAAAATGCAAATAGAAAAGAAGTAGAAAAATCACAGCATATTATATTATTTGCTACTTGGAAGACCATAAAAACTCCATCAGAAGACTTTTAGTTCTGATAAGCAAATTAAGCAAAACAAGAGTGCGCACGCACACACAAAAATCAATAGCAATGAACTGAATAAGAAACAAATCAGTGAACAAATTTCCTCTCAGTGTAGCCTCAACATAAGCAATAAAATACCTATGAATAAACTTTTCTAAATAGTTCAAAAAGTTCTAGACTGAAACTAAGGAAAAAATGAAAAATGTAGCTAAAAAGATCATAGAAATGACAAAAAATTCTATTGTCAGCAATCTATATTTATTTATATTAATAAAGTTAATGATATTATTTACAAGTCCAGAAACCCATAAAATTTATTTATAAATAGAAAATACTCTGAATAATCAAAACATCATGAACAACCAATGTAATTCTGAGAAAAATGAGCCAAGACTCAACACAGCATGGTAATGGTGGACCATAGTCTCTCTTCTTATTAGAGAGAGGCATCTTATTTCAGTGGATGATGGCAGGTAACATTAAGATTCATGAGAAAAAGTGCAGTAATGAGTGGTTGTGGAATATTCAGCCTTAAAAGAGACATCTATATAACTTTTCCCACCAAGGCTCATGGAATATTAGAGAAAGAGAGAAAAATTAGATTAGAAAAATTATAAGAGCCAGAAGTTGGCAAAGACTATTCCAAACACAGTGGTGAAACTGATTTCTGGACATGACACAGGGCAATGCATTCATGAAGTTGTGACTAGCATCACAATATCTGTACAATAGCAAGCCAGTAAACATTTCAACATGGATGGGAAAGAGTCACAGAAATCCGCACTCGTACCTGAGAGATACTGGCAGCTGATGGCTGTTGGAGGAGGGAATGTCAGTGTTTTTCCAGTGGTGTGGTCTCTTGTACATAGCCCATGATCCAGTAGATGGGCCTATAGTCATCGGCATAGAGACATATCTAATTGGAATCCCTGAGTTATAAATAAAAAAGACTAGGACATGAAGTTGAGAGGGACTTGTGGAGATATCTAGGAGGTGTTGGAGGTTGAAAAGTAGGGTAAGTTTGTCAACATGTTGATTGAGGCTAAATCCTTTCCATTCTGTTCAAAAATAAAAATAGACCCAAAATGCTGATGTCACGAGATAAAAATTTTAAAGCTACTGAAGCAAAACATTCAAGATATAGATGAGAACACTAAAGTTCTGAAATCTAGCAGTTCAAAAAATAAAAGCAAAAACTACCAAATAGAATTGCATCAAGTTAAAATGTTCCCATACATCAAAGTAAGAACTGACTAAGTAAAGAGTGCCTATGAGAGTGTTATATAAATATCTTTATATATATATATATATATATATATACATATTAATCATAAAATTGCAGGATGTGAGTCCAGTTTTTAATGTTATTACATCTGTTCAAGTCTTATTTAGGCAGTCATATTCCTACAATTTCATGGGTGTAGCTTCTTTGCCATATCTTGAAAATATAATCATGCAGTAAGATTTCTTGTTCCACTTACATTCTGTAATATGCATTGAGCCTTAGCTGTAGCAATTGTGTTGTAGATGCATAAACTGGAGTTGGAAATTCACAGTCCATTGTTCTATGTAGTTTAACTAATTGTGCCTTTTTGTAATGGCCTCAATCACTGGAATAAGTAGTTTTTATGATGATTGAGGGCTACATTTATCTGTAGGTTTACAGGTAAGTGTTTGGAAGACAGTAGTTTACACTCACTTGGAAACTTGATGTAGTAATTTCTTCACTAGGATCCATAACCTCATTAGCCTAAAGTAGCTGACAGAGCTCTATTTTGAAATTAGCTTATTAACTAGTGAGTTTCTATAAGTCTTTTTAATTTAATCTTAGTTTTGGTAAATCCATCCACTACCCTCTTCACTCTCACATTCCCCCAACACATCACTGCTTAATTCCACCAACACTTAGTATACTCCCCTCTTCTTTCTTTTCACGTGGTTTCTACTATCCTTATACCCTTTAAGTCTTTTTATGTGGCATTTATATCCATTTTCTTTGAGTAAACCTTCTCTTTCAACTCCTAATTTCACCCAACCCCTACCTCTTTTCCTTTTTGAGCCTTTCAATATATAATGCCGTTTCTTATTTTCTATTTTCAGTTGGTGTCATCAATGGAGATTTATCTGTTTTTTGACTTTTAACTCATCCAGTAGGTCTATGTATTCTTATTGGAGATTTTTATTCACATTCAAGTTTACTGTTGATAGTTAAGGACTTGTTTTAGATATTCTGCTGATTTTCTTCTAACTGTTTTGAATATTCATTGTTCTTTTTATTCTCTATTTGGAAAATTTGTGGATCAATGTTTAACTTTATTTGTTATGTTTAGTTTATACTTTTAATATGTTTTCCATATTTTATTTTTTCATTTTAAAAACAGACTAGGTAAAAAAGAACAATCATGAAGTACATGAGTGACAGACACAGACTAAGAGGGCAGCTAGAAAAATATACCTTAAGATCATGAAAGACCACAACCTGACCTCATTTTATTTTCAAAGTTATTTCAAATTCAGAACCTATGAACATAACCTAGGTAGATAGCTTGCTTTACAAGGGATAAGTTGAATGTAAACATAGGACAGCATAATCCAATGATACCTTAATAATGATTAGTAACTAGCTCCAATATCTTTACTTTTTAAATTGTAATTGTTATTATTATCATTATTATTATTATTATTAGTAGCAGTAGTGTGTATGTGTATATTTGTGTGTGTGTGTGTGTGTGTACATGTGTGCGTGTGTGTTTGTAAAAGCCCATGTTTAAAGATCAGAGGACAACTTGCAGTATGTTGGTTCTTTACTTTCACTATGTGTCCTGAGAATTGAATTCAGGTCATATAGCAAGTGATTGACCTGGTGAACTATTTCATTGGCATGGCTCCTCCCTTTACATGCAGGTGAAAATAATAAGCTAAGGGAAGAACACTGTGAACTTACTGCTGGTGGATTTATCACCAATTAATTCAGTTAGCTATTGTCACTAAACTTACATATTAAAGAAATTACATCTACAGAATATTACAAATGTACAGTCAGTGAACAGACTGAAATTTGCCCCCCCCCTTGGCCCAGGAAGTCTCAAGCTCCATAGCATGTTGTTCTCTTAGCTCCAAATGCATTGTTGGCATTATTGTTTCATTTTCTTTTGATCTTCCTTTTGCTCCCCATGCTAGAATTCAGACTCTTCTCTTTTAGATGTCATCTTTTTATATACCATTTTGAGTAGCTTTAATGATGTCGGCTGAAGAGAAGAAGCTGCCTGCTTAATATTTACTCTAGCTTCCATGTTTTCATGCCAGGAGTGCTTACATTTTGGAAATTTCTTTTTCTAGATTGTTATATCTATCATCATGCAACTAATCCTTGAATTCTTCCATCTTTATTTCTGTGCTATGAATATTTTTTTTAGCCATATGAACTGCTTGAATTGGTTCTTTCTTTTTCTGGTCTTCCTCAGCATACTTCTTTGTATGTCAACTATATTTGCAAATTCATCACCAAAAAATTAGTTTACAATT
This sequence comes from Grammomys surdaster, assembly GCF_004785775.1. Lineage (NCBI taxonomy): Eukaryota > Metazoa > Chordata > Mammalia > Rodentia > Muridae > Grammomys > Grammomys surdaster. The sequence continues at coordinate 20,939,342 of NW_021604563.1, read as the reverse complement.
GGCCACTCATATACCATACTTTACCTTTGGCAGAAATACCTAATTCTGTTGACATTAGTATTAAATGTAACTTTGATCTGAAGAAGTCAAGAAGAGGTTAGGAATTCCATTAATCTGGAGAACTCTATGAGGTGGTTATGGAATTTCAAATAGAGTAAAATGTCCAAGAAATGTGTTGTTTTTCTTATTCTAACTCTATCTACTTTAATCTGTTTCTCAACAACCATTAAAAGCACTTGCCTCTTTTTGATTGTAATAGTGCATTTCCTATTAATATATTTGATAAAGTCACCTGCCGGAGTCTTAATACCCAAAAACAGGTGGGGTGGACATGCAGAAATAGAACATCACCAGCCCATATACCTCCCTGAATGGCAGCTCCAATTGCTTATCAGGACTGATAGCTTTATGTAGGGTTTTGTTTTTAAAAAGCTGAAACTGAGGGCTTCTTGTCATTTCACCAACAATAATCATTTCTACCATATCACTCCATCTTGAATAGCATTTGAATCTCTATCTTGCATAGCTTTCTGGTACAAAACAACTGTCCTCTTTGTTATACTGTGAACATGTCTTTAAACTGAGCTTGAGTCATCTTCATACTTGAATCATTGGGTTCAGAGCAGCCATTTTAAGATATAAAGAGTTGATCTTATTCTCTCAAATCTTTCTATGATTAGTCACTTAATCTGCCCCTAAATTAGATGTGATTGCTTGAGATTAAAGGTGTGTTCCAAAGGGGTGTCTGCATTTCAGCCAGAGGGATTAAAGGTATGTGGCATGTCTACATTTCAGCTGGCTATATAATCCTTGCCAGAACAGCCATCTTGCTCAATTAAAATTCCTCTACACAAAATAGTTGATGATACCCAATTAAAATCACCTTTGACTCCTTCTGGGACTTGAAAAAATATAAAATCTAAGGCAATTCCAGTCATCCTGGAGATCACTGGCTTCAAGGTTTCTAGGAGTGCTGCAGCATCCAGAAGAAATACAGTCGGGGCTTTACTAGAGCTCATGATGGAACCTGGACAAAGGAATATGAAGTAGCAAACAAGCACTTGGTAGGACTAGCAGTGTGCAGTGTGATAGTGACAACACTTCCAGAAGCCTCCCACCACCTCTATTTCCTTTCTAAAATACTTCTATGTCTTGACTATTGTGGTGAAGTTTGTGTTATCACATACTTTCATGATGGGAATTATGGATTTGTTTATCACTTTTAGAAGAACTCCCTCAATCAACTTTTGTTATGCTATTTTGGAAGTACTGAGTTCCCTTAATTATTGTCTTTCTGTTAAGGTATTTGTGATGGCTAATCTCAGTTGTGAACCCAACTTCGGCTGGAATTAACTGGTACCTAAGATCCTTAGTACACCTGTAAGGGTTTTTTTTTTTTAAATAAATTGTTTGAAGCAAGAATATTCACTCTAATTCACCCTAAATCTGAGCCACACCTCCTGGCAGCAGCCTATATTAAAGGACATGGAAGAAGAAAACTGGTTTTTGCCTCACTCTCACAGGCAAGTTTTTCTGCACTGTTGCCATGCTCAGTATTAAATCCAACTTCTTCAACCATTGTAGACTGAACAGCGCACCTTTCCATGAATCTTCCAGGATTTCAGCACTAGATTGAAACTATTGAGACATACGGTCTTATGAACTTAACAATTCTAGGATTCTTGGCCTTTATGTCATGAAATAGTCATTGTTAGATAACATTCTGTAAGGTTTTTATGCATCTATCTATCTATCTATCTATCTATCTATCTATCTATCTATCTATCATCTATCTACCTATATCTTACCCAAGATTTGTCGAGTTATTTTCTATTTTATTCAATCAATTTTCTATGCAATTTTCTTTAGTTTATTTATATTATGATATTTCAAAAATCTGTATGTCTCTTAATTAATGGTCTTCCATAGGCAGTTGATATTTTTTTCATGACTGCAGTCTTTCAAAGGGCCACCCTTCCAAGTTTATCTATTCTTGCTTATTCTTGATTCAATCTGGTCATGAGTCATTCAATTATATTTTCATTTAACTTACTGCACATTTCATATTGAAAGTCTCTGATGGGTTTTCTTAATATTTTTTTTCTTGAATTTTGCATTAATACAGTCTTTCTGACTTGAGGTAATTTCACTCAGCTTATTTGTGTTCCCTTGGATGTCATTGATCATTTTTATAATTGTTCTTTAAATTCTTTTTCAAGCCTATGATCCACATTGACTACTTGGGATTAGTTGCTTGAGATATATTTATTCTTTTTAAAGTATATTATGTGCCATCTCTTGTCTACCTTTTTTGGACACAGGGGGTCATATAACACAAGCTGACCTTGCATTCACTACCTGAGGATAACCTTGAATTTCATGATCCTCCTGCCTGCAATTTCAAAGTTTTGGAATTCCAAGTATGCATCACTATATCTCATTTTATGTGGTTCTTGGGCTCAAAACTGAGACTTCCTGGAGTGTAGGCATGCACTCTACCAACTGAGCTCTATCTCCATTTTATGGTTTCTTTTTACATTTCTGTGTTTATATTTGTACAACTGATATATTAATTATCTTTATAATTTAATGCTATATCTTTATACTGTGTGATTTATTTCTGTATATGTGTTTCAGTTTAGTTTATAGTAGAATATAGTGAATTTAATTCTAAATATGAACCACTGTACAGCATCCATATTTTCTTCACTTGTAATTAATGAATTTTGGATTAGTGTGTAACATAGCAGGGTCAGAGACAACCATTTTTTCTGAGAGCCAATTAAGAATAGAAGACAAGCTTGAATTGTGGCTATAAGTATTTGTTTATATACTATCTAATCTAATTTTTAAAAAATTTATAACAAAGGTACTGGGATCCTGAGTGTGGAATCCAGTAATTGAAGTTCTTTCCTGAACCATAGGATCACAGACTCTTCAACTGTTCTTTCTTCAAACCATATTTTTAAGGTTGTCAGGAAGAAAATATTTCAGGTCTTTGCATCACTATTCTTAGTTTTTCAAGTATATGTATATTAATGCATTAGGAAATCATGAACAAAAACACTTATGATATTACACAAACATATAACACACACACACAGAGGGAGAGAGAGAGAGAGAGAGAGAGAGAGAGAGAGAGAGAGAGAGAGAGAGAGAGAGATTTCAATCTCAGAATGAAATAAACACACTGTTCTATGTGAGCACTGAAAACTCTGAGTCCTCATCAGCTTTCATATTTTTGATAGCCACTTGAGAATCCAACCTTCTTTTTCTTCATCCTTACAATCAGCTCTATTCAATTTCCCACTTTTCTTACACTATCAGATATTTTACTTCTAATCAAAATCTCTGTGACTGGAGAACTGGCTGAGTGTATAAAGTGCTTGCTATGAAAGTATCTATGTGAAAGCTGGACACAGAAACATGCACCTGTAACTCCTGCACTCAGGGAAAAAGGATTGGCTGCTTCCAGTGATTCTCTGGCTAAATAGTATAGCTGAAATGGCAAGCTTTGGGTTCAGTACGTGACCCTGTATCAAAAAATAAAATATGATAGGGATGGGACCCAAAGTCAACCTCTGACTTCCAAACACACATAGGTGTGTGTGGAATACCCCACTTATACACAGCATACATCACATTAACACACAAATGTGTAATTTTATTACTTGATTTTATAGTAGTTTATCATTCTGTTTCCTGTATGACTCTTAACCAACCTAGGCCCACTGAGGTTATCAGCATCTAAGATATCAAACTTCAAACCATAGTGATACCAAAAGACATGGCTTATCTCTTTAAATTTACTGGTCTGTAAATTAGACCATCATCTGAGGAAATTTGTTATCTGAGATGAAAATAAAGAAAATAGAGCCCGGGCAGTGGTGGCGCACGCCTCCAATCTCAGCACTTGGGAGGCAGAGGCAGACGGATTTCTGAGTTTGAGGCCAGCCTGGTCTACAGAGTAAGTTCCAGGACTGCCAGGGCTACACAGAGAAACCCTGTCTCGAGAAACCAAAAAAAAAAAGAAAGAAAGAAAAAGAAAAAGAAAAAGAAATTGTCTTTGGAAGCAATGATCCTCTCATCAGTTTTAATCTCCTTGTCATTCAGGGATGAATGAGTCAATGGTGTGAATAACTCATGAATAGTCAGGAAGAAACAGTGAGTGTCAAAACGCATCATGCATACATATATAGTTATTTTATTAGTATAGATAAATTTAATAGTACATAATATTTTAGATGACCTATATTAATATATAATTTCTGCAGAAGAAATACACACATACACACTCACATACAAATATTTGGAGGGAACCTAGAAATGTCATGGCAACTTGATAGTTACAATACATTTGGAAAAGTATGATTTGAATGATTAGCTAACTATAGAACTTGCAATTTAAACAAACAGAATGAGTTAATGTACTTTTTTCTAATTTGAGAGACATTTTCCACAATGATACACTTATCATTCACAATGATACACATATCAATCCATGTGACTGTTATGTTTCTATATGAGAGATATTTTATTCATATTAAAATATCATGTACAGAAGACACAATTACTGATTTTTAAATTGAACCTGAAATTGAAAATCACCAGGACTAACACTGAAGTATAGGGGTTTGCTTAAATTTATGTTATATCTTTCATAATCAATTTAATGTGGTATTTCCTATACAAGTATCAGAAACTGATTTATTTACAAAGGGAAAACAAATCTGTCAAGCTGTGTTTAATGGTAGGGAGGTCAACTAAAGGCATATCTTAAAGCCAATAGTACACACTAAATAAGGAAGGGACAGTTTGTACAAGAGATAAGCCCAAGTACAACTACACAAGCAGAATGACTGCAGAAATGAAAATTGAAAAAGGTTGCATAGGTAAGCAGACATTATGAACACAGGCATGGAAAACATCAAAAAATATTGATAGTATTAAGGAGATTGCTGGTTTTGTTACCATGCAGTGATGGACAAATCCTAGGAATCCTCCCCACCGCTATCATGTATCTTAGAATCTCCATTTTCTTTCTTTGTGACTTTCCAACTCAAATATTCATGTTCTTTTTCAGTCTCTAATCATGTTCATTTGTATATACTCAACCAGTCACATTAGTTGTCTAAATACTAATATTCACTTGAAAACTGCACAGGAAAATCTTGGCTCATGACGTTAGATATGTATTGCTCTTGCCTTTAAAATAACCCAAGTCAATCTCTTCCTTCAGTTCTTGTACCAAACAAACCTTGCAGTATGCAAATTTATACTCTAGTTAGCCCATATATTCAAAATACTTTTGTATTTCCCATATCTGTCTTATCAATTTGTACTAAATGTTGAACATATAGTGATGAATAATGTAAACTCTGTTACCTAAGAGTTTTCGACATAGAACCACATATAATCTAAGAGGTGGGAACATAAATGAGGATGTTACTCTGGAAAGAAGGAAATTTTGACACTACCCAAGAGAATGAAGTCAATTAGATGTACACTGGATCTGGCTTCTTTTTATCATTGAAGTACCCCTCCAAGAGTTCTTCACCCCATTCCTCCCTACCTTTGACTCTTGAGAGAGTATTCTCCCCCTACACCTGTATGCATTCTCCTTCCATGTGGCATCAAGTCTCTACAGAATTAGGCACATCCTCTCCCACTGAGGCCAGACAAGGTAGTCCTCTGCTGCATATGTACCAGTGCCCCTGATCAGTGCTCATTCGTTGGTGGCTTAGTCTCTGGGAGCTCCCAAGGTTTTGGATTAGTTGATATTGTTGGTCTTTCTATGGGGTTACCATCTGCTTCAGCTCCTTAAATACATCCCCTAACTCTTCTAAAGGGATCCCTGATTTCAGTCCAAAGGTTGGCTGTATGTGCATCTGTGTTAGTCAGCTCCATTTTTGTCCCAGCATTTATTTTAGACAGGAATGATTCTGAGTTGAAAAATTTGAAGGTAGTTTGGTGACACCATCCCTTTACTGGGAGCCCTGTCGATCTACTGGAGGTGGAGAATTTAGGTTCCATCTCCACATCATTGGGCATTTTGGCTAATATCACCCCCACTGAGTCCTGAGATCCTCTCATATCTCATGTCAATGGAACTTTCAAGAGGTTCACTCCACCCTACAACCCCAGCAGCTGCATATTTCCATTCATTCTCCGGGCCCTCTGGGCTTTTCTCCTGTCTCCCTACATATCTGATCTTTTTCTCCTTTTCTCCTCCCCATCTTTCCTCCACCCGAGTCACTCCTTCCCTCTGTATACCATGATTATTTTGTCCTCCCTTCTAACTGGGATTGAAACATCACCACTTGGGCCATCCTTGTTAAACTTCTTATGATCTGTGGGTTGTATCATGGGTCTTCTGTACTTTTTGGCTTTTTAGATTCTAGCTTCTCGAGTTCTTTATTTTGTATATAAGCCCTCTATCAGATGTGGAGTTAGAAAAGATTTTTTTTCCTATTCTGTAGGTTGCCGTTTTGTCCTACTGACAATGTCATTTGGCTTACTGAAGGTTTTCAGTTTCATGAAGTCGTATTTATCATTTGTTGTTCTTAGAACCTGAGCCTTTGGTGCTCTGTTCAGGAAAATTTCCCATGTGCCAATGAGAATGAAGGTCCCCCTGGGATGGCAGACTGCTCAGGGAAGCTTGGCTTGGCTCAGAGGGCTCAACCATCAGGGAAAATGGGTGCGGAAAGGAAGCTTACCTGTATGGTTCAGGAGTTTGATGGAGGTGGAGGAGTGGCAGCAGGAAAATGGAGGTCCCGATGGGATAGCAGAGTGCTCAAGGCAACTTGGCTTGGCCCATTGGGCTCACCAAGAGGGGAAGATGAGTAATGGAAGAGAAGCATACTTGTAGGGTTCAGCAGTCTGATGGAGGTGAAAGAGGGGAAGCTGGTGAATGGAAGTCTCATTGGGATGGTGAGCTGCTTGTGGAATGAATTATTTATTTATTTATTTATTTATTTATTCATTTATTTATTTACACTCCATATTTTATACCCCACTAATTGACCCTCCAACTGTTCCACATCCCATACTTTGAACCAACCTACCCCCTGTCTCCATGAAGCTGTTTCCACCTCCCACCCCCACCACCTGATCTCTAAACTCCCTGGGGCCTCCAGTCTCTTGAGTGCATTATCTCTGATTGAACTCAGACCCTACAGTCCTCTGCTGTATATGTATTGGGGGCCTCATATCAGCTGGTATATGCTGCCGTTTTGGTGGGCCAGTGTTTGTGAGATCTAGGGCTCCAGATTAATTGAGATTGCTGGTCCTTCTACAGGGTGGCCTTCCTCCTCAGCTTCTTCTAGCCTTTTCCTAATTCAATCACAGAGTTCAGCAGATTCTGTCCCTTGGTTGGGTGCAAATATGTTCATCTGACTCTTTCAGCTGCTTGTTGGGTCTTCCAGAGGACAGTCATGATAGGTTCATTTTTGTGAGCACTCCATAGCCTCAGTAATAGTGTCAGGCTTTGGGACCTCCCCTTGAGCTGGATCTCACTTTGGGCCTATTGCTGGACCTTATTTTCCCCAGGCTCCTCTCCATTTCCATCCCTGCAGTTCTTTCAGACAGGAATAAATACGGGTCAGAGTTGTGGCTGTGCGATGGCAACTCCCTCCCTCACTTGATGCTGGAGTTAGTGACGGTTAATTGGAGGCTGTGTTTACAAGAAGAGTGGTTTGGGGGAGACAGTCTAGGTGAATGAGGAATTGGCCCAGTGCCGATTTTGCCTAGGAGGTGACAGCAAAAACATAGGTCAAGAGAATTCTAAACAGACATTCCCTGCAGCCTAAAAGCCGCTTCAGGCGGGAAGAGCAGGGTTAAAAGGAATTAGAAAGCAGGGTATTGAAGTGTTAAATTAGCCGCCCGCTACATCTCCGATGAACGAGATAAAAAGTTACATTTTAAATATGAGAGAGAGAGAGAAAGAGTTTTTAAAAAATACAGGTGCCCTCTCTCTGAGCTGTGTCAGCAAAAAGAATGAAAAGGCTATTTCAGAGTTCATCTAGAAGCAGAGAATTCGGGAGACGTCCTAAAATTCTTTGTAGTTCTTAGAGGTCCTTCCTTGTTGTTTGTCCTTGGCGCGCCAATGGCCACGTGTTTGTGTTTGCCTTTTGTTTCGTTGTCTAAATGTTCTGTGTTTGTTACGTGTTCAAAAGGAAAGATCGTTAAAACTGCTTGATCCAACCTTTGGGAGCTAAAAAAGGTCTTTTCAGGAATTGAGGTTGACATAAGCTGCTTTTAAAAGAGACCAGCAGCATTTTGGGTTTTATAAGGAAGCTAAGAGTCGTTTTGTCCTAGAAAAACCTCTGTGACAAGGTGCTTTTCTCTTGAAATTACAGCTAGAAAGACAAGAAATTTTGTTTAATCTAAAAATAAGATATGTAGCCACTTTGTTGTTGTTTATGATTGGTTTTAAAAGTATAAAAATGTTCTACATGTCTTGGTTATAGACTATTGGCTTAAATTATTGGGTGTAATTAAAAATTTACAACTTTAATAACGAAAGGTGGCGCGGAACTAGCTCAGTGTTGGAGTCGTTCAGAAACCAGGTATATAGAAAGTAAGATTTTAGACCAATGTCTCTTCAATGAGATTAAAAGCTGCGTCATGCACTCACATGTGGAAATTAGCAGCAAAACTTTGTAACATAGGGATAGTCTACTTGGTGTTGATTTTAGAGAAAATAGATTGTTTAAACTGGTTTTGCTTTTGCTTCTCAAAATTAATGGTTACACTCTAATGTTACAAAAGATATTTAAAAATTTAGTTAAACTGCCAGTATTCCATTGGCTGCAGTTGGCAGTTGTAATCTTGAGTTTAAAAATTTTTTTTTGATTCGCCCATGTTATGGAAAGGGGGACAACAAGTAGAGTTAAATAAAAATATTTATAACAAGTTGTGATACAATGCTGGCCTGCTAGAGATTTAGAACATTTACATTTAAATTAAGACATACAGACTGGGATCTTAACGTGCTTGTAAGACAAGGTCAATGTGATATTAATCAGGTTGAACTGCCCACACAGCCCTCAGAACATACAAGCAAAGACAGACTTAGATACTTGTCTTTGCAATGAAATTGCACCCTCATACAATCAGGGTCTGGCCATAACTGCACAGAGCCATAGAGATGGGGAGTGTTTTAAATGTGGAAATTTAGATAGTTTTTAAAGTGACTGTCCCAGGAACAGAGGCTTAAACAACAGTCAGGTGTCCAAGGTTACCTGACAAACCTGTCCTTGGTACAAGAAAGATAATCCTTGGGCCAGGCCTCAGGATATAGGCCAAGATTAAACATTTACATTTAAATTAAGGCTGTAACAGAGTAGATGAGACAGGAGCTTAGATTTCAGACGGCTATTTAACAATTATTAGAGGACGAGATTGCCTTCAGCTTGGCTTTATCTGATACTTAACTCAGCTAAAAGGAGTTGGTTATTCAATTAATCCAAAAAACACTAGAGCCGGGCAGTGGTGATGCACGCCTTTAATCCTAGCTCTTGGGAGGCAGAGGCAAGCAGATTTCTGAGTTCAAGGCCAGCCTGGTCTGCAGAGTGAGTTCCAAGACAGCCAGGGCTACACAGAGAAAGTTCAAATTTAAGATTTATAAGACTAATGGGGCACTGCAGCCTGACTTGCCTACTCCAGCTGCCATTCAAGTAAATGCATATAAAAAATTATTATAGATTTAAAAGATTGTTCTATACAGTTCCTTTACCTCCTGGTAAAGGTGAGAGGTTTGCATTAAGTGAAATTGCTTGTGATTTTTGAGAGCCCATGAAGCCATTCATTAAAAAAGCTTGCCTCAAAGAATGATTAATGGCCTTAAAAAATTTGTTGTTGCTTTAATACAAAAGGTTAAAGAGTTTAAATCTCTCAGTATATATTATTATTCATTGTATATTTTATTGGCTGATCTCTCTAAAAGAGTTTTTCTACAAGACTTTGCTCTAGTACAACGAGTTTTAAGATTTTAGAGTACTTGTTGCTCCAGAAAAGTGATTCTCAAAAGTTGTTAACAGAGATTAATTGGCTAAAACCTCATTTTCAGCTTGACAGGCCAAAAGAAATGGTCAAATAAAAAGACATCTTGACCGGACAATGAAAAAGTCCAGATTCTATTTTAATAAAAGCCAGGGGAGCGCTTTGTCTTTCCACAGGAAGAAGACAATCCGTTTTGGCTACCAGAGCGGCTGACGCGGCGACTCGCGATACTGGAAGGTGACATCCAGGCAGACCCTCCAGGCTCTGATGATAGCCCTTGTACTGATCCAAGGGATACAGGTTCCTAGTATTTTTGTTTATTTTATCAAATTTCACCTTTAAGAATTGTACCAATAAAACCTGCTAGATGTCCCAGTGTTGGAATTCTAAAAGATTCACTCACGCTATGGTTGCCAGAGTCACGCGATGGGTTCCCATCCCCGTGGAGACTCCTTCCACTTTGTCATTACTTAGACAAAAAAGAGATTTTGGTATAACTGCAGCCATAGTGACGATGATATTAATTAGTGCCGTTACCGCCACTGCCACTGAGATTGCTGTGTCAACTTCTGTTCAGGTGGGCACTACCCCCAATTGTCAGCCATGGTGGCAGAGACTGTTAAACTTCAAAACCTCCGCCAGTACCCAACTAAAAGGCGGGCTAATGATCCTTAATCAACGCCTTGATTTAGTGAGAGAGAGATTGGATATCCTCTTTCAATTAGCCCAATTGAGATGTGAGAGAAAACAGGGTACACTTTACATCACCAGTGTACAGTATAAAAACTTTACTCGTGTAACTAATCTGTCCAGAAAATTGTTTCAGTATCTTACAGGAAACTGCTCAGAAAACTTCAGTGAGACACTCAGAAAATTGAGAGCAGCTGTGGTGAACATCAACTCGACGTGCGTGGATCTGTCCCTGACTGAGGGACTGTCCTCCTGGAATTCTTCAGCTTTCTTCTTTTCTTTTCTTTTTCTTCCCTTTTTTAAGTGGGTGGGAGTAGGCCTGTTTGGTATACCCTAAGTTGTGGATTAGTATTCATCCTTTGTTGGTTGCAAACTCAGAGCTCAACAAAATCTTGACAAGGCTATTTTTGCACAGGCGCTTCCAAAGTACTAGGGGCTTCCCCTGCAGTGTGGTTTTCACTGCCTCAATTATAGCAGTCTCCCCCTCACGAGTGGTGGTGCTAAATGTTAGGCCATCAGCGTTGCACCCCAGAAGATTTGCCCATTTGCCTGGGTCAGTGAGGAGTCTTGGCCTGGTTGATCCTTGTCTGTGTAGCTGTGGTACCTGAATTTTGAGACAAACAGCCCTTGCACCCCTAGGAGATAACTCCATTGCACAGGGATGGGTGTTTGCATCTCTTTCTGTTCCCCTTAGCCCTTGCACCCAGAGGACTTGTTTCCATTGCACCTGGTAGGGTAAGGGAGACTGCCTTAAACTGTTGGTTCTTGAATGCTTATTCCCCCAAGATGGAATTCGCTCGATCGGCCTTGGGTTTGAGTCATAACCGGTACCACACTAGACAGGCCAAGAACAGCCAGTTAAATAACTCCATCCTTTTGTCTCCAGGCCGGCTGCCAATTGGTCCCAACGACGGGAATAAGCTGATCCCATATGCCAGAGGTACACCACGAATGGTGATTTTACCCAGTGACAGGCATCACGAGTGACCACTACCTGGGGCGCACATTCTGAGAATGCCAGGTGTGGGTGCGTGACCCTCGTAGCCTAGCCAGAGAGCTCACCATTCTTTGGTGCTGGCTGTGGAGAAATGTCAGTCAGCCTAGACACGGGACATTGGCCAGTGCCTGTTTAACAAATAAAAAAAGAAATAGCCAGTAGACAGATTCCTCAGCCGCTGCACCCTAGGGCTTCTGGTATAGGCACCCTGTAAAGCCTCAAACATTTGAGCACCACCCTCTGAGAGACTCAGACCCGCCGTGAGACCCCCAAATATGGGAGTTACGTAACCTTCCCAGGGACCCCTACCACCCTCTGTTTTTTAAAACAATAAAGGGGCAGATGTTGTGAGCCGTGGCAGGTGCTGGCAAAGTCCGCCATCGCTAGGTGGCGCTGTCAGCCATAATTCTTCCTAGTAAACAAATAAAGTGCGCATGTGCCATGGTAAAAGCCCGCCAAAGCTAAGCCCATCCCACGGCGTTTGGCGCACTACGAGTAAGCAGCCAATGAGAGATGATTACACCGCTCTAGGGTATAAAACAGTGCCTTTCTCCATCTTTTTCGTCTTCTACCACCATTTTGGTTTATGGGAATAAACGTGTTTCTACGGAAGGATTCTGGTGTGTGTGTGTGTGTGTGTGTGTGTGTGTATGTTCCCGCTGGCGAGACACTACACGCGCGCGCCTCACAGGCCTTCATACTGTTGGGTCTTCAATGGAACAGTCAAGCCTTTGTCCTGTGTGGAGATATTCTCAAGGGGCACCTACAGACTGTGTTTTCTGTTTCCTTATGTACTACATTCCTCCAGGGAGGCTTTCAGTCTTAAAGGTCACTTGCCTCGCATGCCTTCAAGCTGTGGTGTCAACTCCTCTGAGTTTAGTGGATCCTCTAGGATGGCTCATGATATGGTGTCTTCACAGAAGCAGACAAGCTAGCAGTCAACTGCTCTGAGTGCATCTGATCCTCAACTGCTTTGAGTGCAGGATCTTACACCCAACTGCTCTGAGTACAGTGGTTCCTCTAGGATGGGTCAGGATATGGTGTCTTCACAGGAGCAGACCAACTAGGAGTCTGCCCTAGCAAAAAGGACCAAGGGAGGGGAGGAAAGGGAGTGGTATTTGGGAGGGTGGGGCTTTGGTGGGTGATGGGTCTTGAGTGCCTCAGGCTCCCAGCTGCAGCTCTGGGGTATTGGGTTTGAGGGAGTGTTCTTACCTGCTTCTCTGAGTACAATGGTTCCTCTAGGATGGGTCAGGATATGGTATCTTCACAGGGGCAGACCAGGTAGGAGTCTGCTCTAGCTGAAAGGACCAGGCAGAAGGGTGTGGAATGAATTTTTAAAGGAATTATGTCACTGTAAAAACAGGGTAGAGTATATCACCTCTTTTTTATTTTTATTCACTATTTTTACTATGTATGTATATGAGGTATGGTTGTGTGTACATGTGTGTGGGTATGTTTGTCTTCAGGTATGAATGGCATGTATGTGTATTTGTATATGCATGAAATTAATGTTAGGTATCAATTTCAACTCTATTAAAGCAGAAATTTTTGCTGAATATGAAACTTGCAGATTACAGTCTTTGTAGACAGCTTGCACTGGGGATATGTCTCTCCTTTCCCAGAGCTGGGATCATAAATGGCTACTACCTACCCCTGCTATTCTTGTGTGGGCATACCAGTTCTGAAAATTAAGAAAGATATTGTACCTTGACTGGTGGCATGATTCATTTTAAACTGTTTTTAGAAATTCACGTACCTAAAATAAGAAATTTTCATTCACTTCTTCATTAACTTGTCTTTCATTGTTATACTTTTCTTTTTGTACTATTCTTTTCAAATTTTGTATATGTATGTTTTAATGCTTTTTATTTGTTCTTTGAGAATTTCATGAAGGTATACAATGTATTTTGGTCAAAAAATTTCCCCCAGTTATTCCTCTTCATTTCCTCCCTTCAATCCTCACATCTCCCTAAATATTATGTGCTCATTTTTTCCCAGAAACCATTAATAGTCAATAGTTATTTAGGGAAGGGTGAGAGTACATGAGAACATTCTTCATCTATCTTTAAATTTGCCTGGCTTGATCCAATTCAGGTTTTGTTCATGCACCCTGTCCGCTGTGACTTCATGTGCAATGGGCCTGTCATGTTTCAAAAACACTGTTTCACAGTAATCCTCCACTATCTTTTTCTCCTTCAAATTTTCTACCATGGTGTTCCCTGTTGAGCCATGAACCTTCTAGGATGGAGGTGTGATATAGATATCCATTAACACTCCAAGGTTTCTTACTCTCCTGAGTGTGACCAGTTGTGGGGCTCTGTATTGAGACCCATCATCTACAAAATAGGTTCTCTGATAAGTGTTGATAAATGCACTTATCTACAGGTATAAAAGTATTAAAGTAAAATTTGATATTCTTTTCAGTTAGGAACATAATAGTCATACTTTCTTCCCTAGGGCTTGTGGTATCTCCAGTAATAGGTTCTTGATCCAGTTAAGTTTACTAGTTATGAGTTTTTTCTTGTGGATTAGATTTTAAATACAATAGAAAGTGATTGGTTACCACCACAATATTTATACCATGATTATACAAATGGTTATATATTGCCAGGCTGGTCATTATTGTTGCTTGCAAAGTTCAAGTCTCACTAAGATTAATGGTAACTTTTCTCCCACAGCAGTCTACAAAGTACCTTCCAGCACTATGAAATCTAGTAAGCTTCCAGGTGAGTACCAACTTAATACACCCATGTCCTGTGATCAAAACATGTGTAGTGTCTTCAACAACTGGTGATTTCTAACAACTTCTGGTGAGTAACTGAGAGTAATGGCAACTTCCATTGTTTTGGGGATCTCTGACCACCAACTTGAAGATAGGCATTGTTAGCATTCTTTCTAAATTCTGCCCAACAGTTACCTAGAAACATCCAGGTAGGCTTGGCCTGCTATAAAAAGGGACCCTTTGGTCTCTCTTCTCTCTCTCTCTCTCTCTCTCTCTCTCTCTCTCTCTCTCTCTCTCT
>NW_021604563.1:20849518-20924623 GCF_004785775.1 Grammomys surdaster | reverse complement strand
TCTCTCTCTCTCTCTCTCTCTCTCTCTCTCTCTCTCTCTCTCTCTCTTTTTCTGACTCTTTTTTCTTTCTGATCCTTTTCTCTATCTCTGTGACCCCTTTTTCCTCCAACCCCATGCATTCCTGGCCAGCCTCTTCATCTCTCTTTCTCTTACTTGTCTGTCCCCTCTCTTTCTCTGCCTCTACTCCTTTCTTAACCCCTCTTCCAAGTCCCCCCAAATAAACTCTGTTCTATAATAGAACAGTAGTATGGCTGGAATCTCAGTAGGGAGGAATTCCTCAGCATGGGCCTACTGAGACACCCCTCCTACCACACCAGACCTCAAAACATATCATTTGCTTTACAAAAATATCAGGAATCCTGGACCTGGGAATAGGAAAAGGCCTCCACAAGCCAGAGCATAGCAAACATGGCACCAACAGGTTTTACTTTTTATCCTGCTTCCCCTTGCTAAATCATTGGATTGCACTCTTAATGTTAGTTCCCAAGTCCCATTCCCTTATTAAACCATTAACTTATTCCTGACATAAAATGCCAAGGTCTAACAGTAAAAGTCAATCAGGACTTACCAATTTATTCTAGCACAGACTCCTCCCTTTCCCCCTTTAAAATCCACTCCTGCAATAAATCTTCTCTTGCTTTTCTTGCTTTCTTTCTTGCTTGTACTTGCTGCTACTGTTGCTGCTGCTTGCTATCTGTGTTTACTGTCCTTACCCAACTCTTGCTTGTCACTCCTGGGTAATAAATTTTCTTTGAACTAAGAATTTGATGTCTGGGTATGTCCTGTACCTACTACAAGGTGTGCCACCTTCCTTATATAGGTTTTGTTTGATGACATGTGACTCAGTGAGATTATTTCTTCATGTGTAGGGTAGCAACAATTGAACTGTTTTTGAAACAGTTCAATATTAGGAAATTATATTAGTTCAGTATTAGGAAACTTACAAAACAGTAGACATATATGGTGCTTTCAACCATCCTTATACTTAGTTATCTATCTTTCTTACTACTACCCCACTTCCCTTTGACCCCCTCATTCTTGCCTCACTTAAACCTTCCTTCTAGTAGTCTGCTTTCCAGCTTGATATCACATGTGTCCTGTGCTCTTTCAGTTAGCCTCTCCACAACAATGATAGTTTTCTAGATTGTTGGCTCCTATGGGTATTCTAGGCTAAACACACTTATCTAAAGATTTGACACTAGGATCCACAGATGAGGGAAAACATGTAGCATTTATATTTCTTGATTTGGGATACTTCAGTATAAGCCTTTTAGGCACTTTTAGGCTATGTTTCATATGAAACACCACAAAAGGTAAAGAAACCCTACGTCTTTGAACTGGTTTAGAAGTTGAACAGGCCAAACATTCAAGAATAAAGCTGAAAAGTATCATTTATTTAATGTTGTTATTCAAAACAGAGGTAAGTTTTGTAGTACTTTAAGATCCAAATTTATTAAATTATGATCCATAATAAATTTTGTTTAAAGATAACTTATTTAGTATGTGATAGCTTTGTTCTGAAAAACAAAGAACATTTGAGCTAGCTATTTATAACTTTGTCAAAGGATAAAAATACAGAAATTAAATAGTCTCTGAATACAAGAGAATATAACCACTAGAGCAGTCATTCTCAACCTGTTAACTCTGACCCCTTTGTGGGAGTTCAAGCTACCTTTTCATAGTGGTTGCATATCAGATGTTCAGAATATCATATATTTACATTATTATTCATAACAGTAGCAAAATTATAGTTAAAAAGTAGCAACAGAAAATAATTTTATAGTTGGTGGTCACTACAACATGAGGAACTGCATTAAATGATATATCAGTAGGAAGGTTGAGAATCACTGTACTAGAGTTTTCTAATATGTACACATCTTGGACTAGGAACATTTCAACAAAAAACGTTTCTACCTAAGTTACTTGTATAGGAAAATTATATTGCAATCTTAAATATAAGCTGCTGCGTTATTTGTAACTAAAGCATTCTAATATATTTTCTGTGTAGTATTCAACTATCAGGTAGCTAAAATCATCTAGATATATAAAAAATGTTTAATTCATTCAGGTAAGGAAGGAGGACTATTTTTAAACTTTTTTATCTGGATCCTGGTGACTTCTAAAATGTGTCCAATTTACCCATGATGTGAACACAAAAATATCCTAAAATCAGAATTTTTAATTGATGAAATGTTCATTAATGCTAGTTTCTTTTTTTCAACACAGAAATGGAGGTCATGAGCAGAATGAGAAATGTAAATCCTCAAGAAGAGCTGTAGAAAGTGACAGGAAAGATTTGAGAAGCTGCTGATAGGAGACATCTATCTATTTAGCATTATGTTGAAGAACCATAAATACCAGTGTAGTACAGAGCAACACTTATATTTCTATGTTCAAGAGAGGAAGTAGAGAATTTGAGAGTGGCCTTTTCTTTCTAGTGATTAGCATCTGAAATACTCATTTTATAGTCATACCTGAGGTTGGTCATCACTTCTTTAAATGATGATGTACTTGATTACACATTTCATGTTCATGTGGCTGACCTAGATTTACTAGTTCTGTTGGTCTACTGCCTACATTCAAACTTACAAGATTGTATGTATGTGGTGTAAAAGATCATATGAAAGGTATAAACATCGTAGAATGGATAAGTGAAAATAATGAGCATGGAATTTTCTTAAGACAATTATTCTCTTCAATCTAAATATAATGCCTATTTATTTTAAAAATTATAAAATATATTTGAAATTTCATACATGACTATTCTAGTTGTATCATTCACTTCTTCCTCTTTTCTCTTCAACTCTTCTCATGTCATCTCCTACACCCTATTCCCTCTCAAATATATAGCATTCCCTGTATTATTGTTACACAGCACTTCCCTATGGAGTTCATTTACTGTTGCTTGTGTGTATGATTTTAGGGCTGGCCATTTGATATTGGATAATCAATTATGGGACTCATCCTTGGGGAAGACCAATTATCCCTTTAAGCAGCCTTTAATTGCCTGTAGTTTTCCCTCTAGTGGTTAGACCCTATGAAATTCTCTCCCATCCTCACTGATATATTAACTGGTATTATCATTGTTCAGATATTGTTAATGCCAACATATTATAGAGATATGAGAGTTTTATCATCCCTGTCATTTCTAAAAGACAATCTCATAGTAAGCATCCTGATCTTCTGCTTCTTATCACCTTTCTGTTCCCCTTCTCATATTTTTCCTGAGAGTAAGTAGAGGATGCACTGTAGATATATCAATAGGGACTATGCTTCCTCATCAATTATTCTCTTCATTTTGACCACTTGTGTCTTTCTGAAATGATATCTATATACTATAAAAAGCAGCTTCTTTGGTATGGCAGAGAGTTACATTTACACATGGTTATAAGGATAAATATTGAGAATTCAGTTAAGAATCATATTCATTTAGAGACATAACAGTAATAGATGTAAAAGTAACTTTTTATTTATCTGATATAATTGTTGTCTTGGAGGCTTACTGCTGAATAAACCCACCCATTTTTAGTTCTTTTTGAACTCTGGGTAGATGGCTCAACTCAGGTGTTCTGTCTCAAACTTTTTCCTGTTTGTTCTCCTAAGAGTTGGGTATAACCTATCTCTGACTCGTCCTGTCAAATCTTTCTCTGATTCATCACTTTGTCTGTCCCTCAATTAGGTGTCTCTATTTTGTTTATTTATTATTCTTTATTTTTTTAAAGCCCAGTCATTATCCCCCTCCATGTCTGCCCCCTGAAAGTTCCTCATCCCATTTCTCCTCCCCCATCTCCAAGAGGATGTCCCCACCCCCTCACTCCTACCTCACCAAACCTCCCCACTCCCTGGGGCCTCAAGTCTCCCAAGGGTTAGATATAGTACATCTTCTCTCATTGAGGCCAAACCAGGCAGTCTTCTGTTATACATGTGTCAGGGGGCCTCAGACCAGCTCATGTATGCTGCCTGATTGATGGCTCAGTGTCTGAGAGATCACGGGGGTCCAGGTTAGTTGAGACTGCTGGTCTTCTTATGTGGTCACCCTCCACTGCTTCCTTCTACAAACTAATTTTACCTTAAAGGTTTGTACTAATAGTGTACCTGTATTCCAACAAGAGGGATTAAAGATGTTTTGTATGTCTGTGTTTCCATCAGATCAGATAGACTTAGGTCATTGGATGTGATCCCTTGCCAGAGCAGCCATGTTACTGGATTAAAATTCCTCTAGGAATAGGTTCTCCTCTAGAATCTATGACCTCACTAGCCATGAGTAGTTGGATAGTATTATAGTACTGGACATGATTTCCTTCCTATTAAGTGGGCCTTAAATCCAATTAGAGAACTGTTGGTTACAACCCAGGTATGTTTGCTACTCTTGTACTTTTAGGTAATATCTTGCTATACTTGTTATTGTTGTGGTTTATGGGTAGCACTGTTGTGTAGAACTGTTTGTTTCTTTCCTCCATCAGGAGTTTGGTTATCACTTTCTGGGACTATGTAAGCTAATCCTCAGGAAGAAGGATTTTGAGTCAAATCCAGCTCAAACCCAACAAGATCTGTGTTCAAAATTTGTAATTTCCTCAATTATGGGAACTTAAATTTCTCAAAGGCAACATCAATAGTTTATTTTGTGTTAAGGGGGTGCTTGGACTTTCCTACAAACAATTCAAAAGGAGGTTTCTCATGGCTGGTATGGCTGTTTTGTTAGGTAGTCAATGGCTTGGTTCTTTTCACAGAGTTCTACAGTACTTTCATTTTTCTTTTTTATCCTTTGATTGTGTGGCCAAATTCATGTACTTTATCTTTTAGTTCTGATATTCTACTTTTTACTTTATAAAGTCTACTTGTAAGGCTTTTCATGTGTTTTACTGACTCTTGCATTCCCATCTTCATTTGAATTTGAATTTTTTTCAATATTTCTATCTCTTTTTTGAATTTTGTTTTTAAATCATGGCAGTGTCAGGAGGACTCACACAAGATGTGTTGTCCAGGTTTGTCTTAATCATCTTAGGTGTACTAATGTTTGTATTTTCTTGGGCATAATTGGTTCATTTAAATCTCCTTAAATTCATTCTCTTTAACTTAAGTTCATCAAACTAGTTTTTGTTTGTGTGTGTGTGTGTGTGTGTGTGTGTGTGTGTACTATTCTTGAAGCTTAAACTTTAAACTTCAAACTGTTGAATCCTTTGATGGTGCTTTTGGTTAATTCTTCTAAGTTCTGTGTCCTGGAGTTCATCTATGTAATTCTAATTTGAGAACATTTCTATAGGATGAATAAATTCTGTGGGAGACATACTGGCTTAACTTTTCATTCATATTATTTTTGCATTAAGTCCTGGGCATGTGGACCCCTTTTGTTGGTTGTGTGCCTGATGTGGACATATCAAACTGTACTGGCCCATAGGATATGCCTCTAGGCATGAACCTGAGGATTGGAAAGAGAAATAGTGGACCTCATCAGATTGGTCCAGGGTCTTAGTTGTGAAAGCAAGTAAAGTTGTGGGGATTAGGATGGGTTTGCAAGAATTTTGAGTATTTTTGCATTGATATTCATAAGTGAGATTGGTCTTAAGTTCTCTTTCTTTTTTGGGTCTTTGTGAGGTTTAGGTATGAGCATAATTATGGCTTCATAGAACAAATTGGGTAGTGTTCCTTCTGTTTTTATTTTGTAGAATACTTTATAGAGAATTGGTACTAGGTCTTCTTGGAAAGTCTGATAGAATTCTGCACTAAAACTATCTGGACCTGGGCTTTGTTTTGGTAGGGAGACTTTAGTAACTGCTGCTATTTCTTTAGGGGTTATAGGACTATTTAGGTGGTTTATCTGATCCTGATTTAACTTTGGTGTCTGGTATCTGTCTAGGAAATTGTTATTCAGATTTTCCAGTTTTGTTGAGTATAGGCTTTTGTAGTATGAGTTGATATTTTTTTGAATTTCCTCAGTTTCTATTATGCCTCCCTTTTCAGTTCGGATTTTATTAATTTGAATACTGTCTCTGTGCCCTCTGGTGAGTCTTGCTAAGGGTTTATCTATCTTGTTGATTTTCTCAAAGAACCAGTTCCTTGTTTTGTTTATTCTTTGTATAGTTCTTTTGTTTCTATGTGGTTGATTCCATCCCTGAGTTTGATTATTTCCTGCCATGTATTCCTCTTGGGAGTATTTGCTTCTTTTGGTTCTAGATCTTTCATGTGTGCTGTCAAGTTGCTAGTGTATGCTCTTTCTAGTTTCTTTTTGTAGGCACTTAGATCTACGAGTTTTCCTTTTAGCACTGCTTTCATGGAGTCCCACAAGTTTTGGTATGATGTGTCTTCATTTTCATTAAATCTCCAAAAGTCTTTAATTTCTTTCTTTATTTCTTTCTTTACCTAGTTATCATTGAGTAGAGCATTTTTCAGTTTCCATGTATATGTGGGCTTTCTGTTGTTTTTGTTGGTATTGAAGACAACCCTTAGTCTGTGGTGATCTGATAGGATGTATGGGATTAATTCTAGATTCTTGTATCTGTGAATACCTGTTTTGGGACCACTTATATGTTCTATTTTTGAGAAGGTACCATGAGGTGCTGAGAAGAAGGTATATTCTTTTGTTTTAGGATGAAATATTCTATAAATATTTGTTAAATCCATTTGGTACATAACTTCTCTTAGTTTCAGTGTATCTCTGTTTAGTTTCTGTTTCCATGATCTGTTTATTGATGAGAGTGGGATGTTGAAATCTCCCACTATTATTGTGTGAGGTTCAATGTGTGCTTTGAGCTTTAGTAAAGTTTCTTTTATGATTGTAGGTGCCCTTGCATTTGGAGCGTAGATATTCAGAATTGAGAGTTTGCCTCGGTAAATTTTTTTCTTTGATGATTATGAGAGTTGTTCTGTTTTAAAGATTTTTTTTCCTTTTAATCATCTATCTATCTGTGTATCTGTATGAGTGTATTTCATATGAGTGTATTTTGTCTATGGATTGGTTTCTTAGTAAGCCAAGAGCCTTAGAAGCCCTGGTGTTGGTGTTCTAGGTAGTTGTCCCTGGTTTTGTGCTGGGGATTGTAATTGGGTTGGGTGAGAGAGTAGCACATACTCTTATCCACTAAATTGTGTCCCTAGCACTGATGACCTGAATTTTAAGTGGTTAGACGCCATTGCATTGATTCATTCTTTTGTGTATAGATACCCCATTTTAAAAGGAAATTTTATTGAAAACTATCTTTATTGATGAGTATTATTAGCAGGTTTATTGATAATCATGTATTTACAGATCCATGGTTTTACTATCAAACTTTTATTTTATTTCATGGAATTATGTAGGTTTGTATGCTAATAACATATATTGTCCATTACTAAGGCCTTGTAAACTTTGAAGTCTGGTTCTGGTCTGTCTCTGACTGAGTTCTTGTTCTCAAAAGTTCTTTGCTATAGATCTTCTGTAAGTTCATGTAAATTTAAGTGTTGCATTTTTATTTTCCTGCTACGAAATACAGACAGACATAGCTACAACAACCAATAAAAGAAAAAATAATAAAAAGAAAGAAAGAAAAGAAATTCCATATTGCCCTAAAACATTTCAGCTAACTGAATCTAATACAAAATTGAAATGCTCATTCCCATTAAAAATAGCATTAAAGCTTTGAATGCTAAGATGGTTGAAAATACACAAATCAGTTATTATGATCCATAAAATCATCATGGCAAGGAATATAAAAGAATATAGTTTTTCTGTATTTTCATTTGATTATAGTTTGGTGGGTTTTGTTCTTGTTGGTTTTTCTGTCATTTTCCTTTTGTGTGCTGTTTCATTTTATTTTGCTTTGTTTGTTTGTTCATTTTTGCAAGTTTTGTTGTTGTATTGCGTTTTGTTTGCATTTTTCCCCAGAAAACTTAAAGTTGAATACATAGGCTTGGGGAGAGGAACTGGAAGGACTTAGGGAAAGGGAAGAATATGACCAATATATATTTAAGATTGAAAATTCTTCTCAATAATAAAAATACAATATTTTAAAATATAATTAATTCTTTGAATATAAGAATGGTTGAAATATGAAAATCCATAACTATGATTCATCAAATTAACATGATATGGAATAACATTGTATGATCATTTTATATAACAACCACAAAAGAATTTGATTATTTGACAGCTCTTCATCACAAAAGCTCCCATCAAATTAGCTACAGAAGAAATATACTTTACCAAAATGAAGATTCCTATGACAAATAGCAGTATATATTTAATGGCAAGAGGCTGGAAATTTTTCCTCTAAAATACAAAATTCACCATTCTCATTTCACAGTTCTTATGATACGGCTAAAAAATTACCACCCAAGCAACTCAAAATGTTTAAGTTTGACCTTCACACGGCAGTGTTCCTGTGTGGTTATTTGATTATGAAGGCACAAATATAGTCAGCAGTCTATTAATGACTTATCATTAATGGACATATCTAAATTAACTATTAAAAGATGAAGCAAAGTTGCAGGGAATACCTCACTAAGGAAGGTCATACCATTAAAGGATGGATCTTGTCCTCACTCCCTTCTCATTCTCTTTCCTGGCTTCCACAAACTGAGCAATTATTCTCTGACATGCCCTTTTGGCATGTTTCAGTGTGCCATAGATGCAAAAGCAATGGAATCAGGTGAGGATGGACTACAAACTCTAGTGAAATCAATAAAACAAGAAAAGCCTTACCCAAAATGAAAACGGAGAAAATAAAACTGTCCATTTTCAAATGATGTGATTTTACATACAGAAAAAGCTCTCATGGATTCTGCTTAGTAAAAACTATTAAACTAATGATTTCACTGAAGATATAGATATAAACTTCAGTTTTGAAAATGTAGAGGATCTCAGTACTTGCAAGCCTGAATTGTTTTCTTTACATATAGTATATTATTTTCATGTTCTTTCCTCTTTTACAATTCCTCATACACCCCTACATTGATACCCACCCAATTTCACTCTTTTTTGCCTATTTTGAATTATTGAAACTATAACAAAAACTGAAATCAGAATCCCTGTAAGGAGACTCTGCCACACAGTACAAAATTTTCATAATTACATAAGAAGAAAGACTTCAAACAATAGGAACTCAGGATGGCTCAGGACTGAAATTCCCAATGAAAAATTTGTTTCTAGAAAGGCTCAAGAACATTTTGAGAAGTTTTTATCAGTAAATCAAGGTTCTTTTCCTAACTCATCCAGAGGCCTACAGAAGCAAGAAATGATCTTGACAAAAGAAACTGGAACAAGCATTTTAAAACAAACTGCCAAGACTGAGAAGCCAAATGATTTCCTCTGAGTAATCTTGGGAAGTGATCTTGCAAGCATCACCAACAACCTAGAGTTATGTCATTGGCTGAACCTGGAGATTAAAGGCACCATGAAATAGAAGGTTGCTGAAAATGGGCTATACAACAAAAGAGCCAATTACAGAAGCTCGACTGTGAAACCCAAGTGCATTTCATCTTAGCATCCATCTGTCAGCCTTTTATCCCATGAAAAAGATCCTGTGCCACTTCCATTTTAATACATAGATTATGTTTGGAGATTACAGAATGAAATCATGAAAAGAAACCAGAAGTCCTGTCTTATATATTGTAACAGTAGTGGATAAAGTTTGAAATTATGTAATAATTAATAAAAAATATAAAGTCCTTAAGATAGCATGGCATCAAACACTAAGCATATGCTGAGTCTGCTAACCTGCAGATCATATGCTTGTTTGTGATCCCAGTATTAGAGGATTGTTTATGGAATGTCATGATTCACCACTTTTTAGAATTCCAGAAGGGGTATGGACTTTCCAATTTTGTAGATCAAAGAAAACTAATTCATGGTAGATAAGAGTGCAAAACATTTACACACACACACACACACACACACACACACACACACACACACACACACTACCCATTGGACCACTGAAGTATGAATTAAATAATGATTGTTGTCTGTAACCAGTGAGGAAGGATGTAAAACTGCATTCACAGGAAGGGTGTCACATGATATTAAAATTAAATTAAGCATCAAACAGAAAAGTACAAGTCTAAATGTGGTTGGAAACAAGGATATGGTTAGGAAGAGAACTTGGATGTCTGTAAGCAGATTTATGAATTGACGGGGGAAAGTAGTATAAAAGTCAGTCGGGAGACTACAATACCTTTCTATAATATAATTTATGAAATACAAAATTCAACTCTGCTATTCTTTATCTCACTCACATTCAAGACTGCCAAAGCTTCATCTGTATGAATTCTGTCTTAAATATATGCAATGTAAGAAGTGTGGATTGTTTCATGCCCTAGCAAATGTAATTAACCAAAAAAAAATAAAGTTTCAGTATTTGAGGTTGATGCAAATATGACGCAAAATCTATTGTCCAAACTATACTTGTTAGTAAAGATCTTCCTGGACCATCAAACATTGATTATGACATCAAAACATATCTTTTCATACCCTTATAAAAATTATGAGAAAGGGTGTCCTTTAGATGGATAGTTCTGTAAGGAAAAGTATTGTCAGCAGAAGTACAAGATCAAAGGTATAATGATCATGCCTCCACAACAAAGAATCATATTTAGATGGGTTCTTACCAATTTCAAATTTTTGCTTCTTAGAGAGGACAAAGCAGCTTTCTAAAAAGCAACTCAATGAGCTGTCTCTATTAGTTGACCTATTGGAGCAGCATCATCAAAGAATAATTCAATCTTCAACCAAAATAAACACATGAGCATCAAGGTCATTAAGAAAGACACAGGCATGTGTCCACACAACCTGTCACCACTTGCAGCATGTTCATATTACTGGCACGAAAGATGACAGGTTTGTCATCAATAGAAAGTAAGAGTAGATAATGAGACACTATAAATGCAGAAAACCTGTTCCTGAATCATGAACTTTATCCAGGGAGTTGGAAGTGGACACTCATTTTGAATGTTGCACTTTCATATGAAGAGAAAGAAGCTGAAAAAGAGGCTGAGAAGATAACAAAGCAAACTAGCTACTAAGGAAGGAGCAATAAACCTTGTCTTATTCAGCTAGCAGAAGATACTGACCTGAAAAAGTACAATGGAAAAATAGATATTTCCATTACCCAAAGAGCTAGCCAGTGGCAGTCAAAAGCAAGTCTGAGAATATAGCTTAGTTTATGTACTTGTTCAACGTTTACTTGCAGTAGGTCCAAGGTTCAATTCACAGTACTACCACCACAAGCAATAATAATAATAATAATAATAATAATAATAATAATAATAATAATAAAAAGAAGATTAATGGCAGTATATAAATACCTTTTCTGGTCCAAAGTCTGGTGAATCTCCATGTTCTCTTCCTTGATACTATCCAAAGTCTCTTCCAGGTCATCAATGGTTTTCTACAAATTTGCCACATACCTTTCCTGAAATGACAGACACAATAAAGCAGCCATTTGACCACTCAGATGAAGAGTAGAGGTCAAAGCCATATCTGGGGTCTCTCTGTGAATTAGAGGTGGAGAAGGTGGCAGGAATGAGATTTTGAGAAGAGCATCACAACATCAAAATGGAAAGAAAAGGTAGAAGAGGAAGACTAATTTCTTCAAAAAATTCTGACACTTATTTTATTTTTTTTTTACCTATTCACTTTACATTCCTCTCACTGCCCCCGTTCTACTCACCCCTCCCACAATCCTCCCTCATCTCTTTCCCTTCACTTCTGTGAGGGTGGAGTCCCTTGGGTATTCCCCCACCACCACTCTGGCACTTCAAGTCTGCTTGGCTAGGCACCTTTTCTCTCCCACTGAGAACAGACAAGGCATCCTAGCTAGAAGAACATATTCCACTAACAGGCAACAGCTGTTAGCTCCAGTTGTTCTGAACTCACATGAAGGTCAAGCTGTGCATCTGCTACATATGAGTGGGGAGGCCTTGGTCCAGCCAGTGAATGTTCTTTGGTTGGTGGATCAGTCTCAGAGAGGCCCAAGTGTCCAAGTTTGTTGACTCTTTTGGTCTTCTTTTGTGGTTCCTATCCCATCTGGGGCCTGCAATACTTCTTCCTATTCTTTAATACGAATCTCCAGAAATTTACCAGCCTGAGTAGTCATAGACCTTGTAAATAGGTAGCCTTGGCAGACAATACCAACTTATATAAGGACAAGTGAATCATAAGCAGAATCACCTGTCCCCTGAACCTTCACCCAGCCAATACCCTGTTCTAAAAGATATCTGTATTCCCCCTGAACACCCACACTCCAGTGTCATCCCCTTCCCCACGTCCTGCCTTTCTGTGTTTATAACCCCTGTGTGAATGAATTATGATTTGAAAAAAAATTATAAAGAAAAAAGAATCTCCAAACTTCATTAACTGATTGGCTGTGAGTGTCTGTGTCTGAGTCAGCTGCTCGGTGGAGCCTCTCAGAAGAAAACATGCTTCTATATGCAAGCACTTCAGAGTATCATTAATAGTGTCAGGATCTGGTGCTTGCCCATAAGATGGGTCTCAAGTTGGGCCAGTTATTGGTTGGCCATTCCCTCAGCCTCTGCTCCCTTCCCCTTGCCTGCATTACTTGTAGACAGGATAAATTTGGGGTTGAAAGATTTGTGGGAGGGTCAATGTCTCTATTGCTCCTCTGGGGTTCCTGTCTAGGTACAGATGATAGCCTCGTCAGATTTCCAAATGTAGTGATTCACCACTAAGGTCACCCCCATTGATCCTTGGACATCTTCTTTACCCCAAATATCAGTATCTTCCTGGAAATGCCCCCCACCTCCACACCCCTGTCAGATGGAGATTTCCATTATTTTAATGGGATTCTAGCCATCTATTCTGACCTCCAGACACATGATCCTGGACCTCCCCAATTCCTCTCCCTATTCCCCTCCCTCCCAGTTTCCTCCCTCCATCTGCCTCTTTGGACTATTTTATTCCCCACTCTAAATAAGATTCAAGATTCCTGGCTTGGGCTTTGCTTCTTATTTAGCTTCTTTGGGTCTGTGTAGTGTAACATTGTACCTGTTTTTTTTTTTAATGGATATTATCCACTTATAAGTGAGTACATATCATGCATGTCATTTTTCCACTGGATATCTCACTCAGGATGATATTCTCAAGTTCCATCCATTTCCCGCAAATTTAATGATGTCTTGATTTTTAATAGCTGAATAGTATTCAATTGTATAGATGTACCACATTTTCTTTTTGCATTCTTCAACTGAAGAGCATCTAGGTTGATTCAAGTTTCTGGCTATTATGAATAAAGCTGCTATGAACATAGTTAAGTAAATGTTTCTGTGAGATGTTGGAACATTTGTTGGGTATATACCCAGGAGTGCTATAACTGGGTCTGGAGGTATAACTCCTGTCATTTTTTTGAGAAAGTGCCAAATGGATTTCCAAAATGGTTGTATAAGTTTGCATTCCCACCAGGAATTGAGGAGTGTAGCCCTTGCTTCACATAGCATGCTTCACATAGCATGTGCTATCTCTTGAGGTTTTGATGTTAACCATTCAGTTGTGTGTAAAATGGAACCAGAGTTGTTTTGATTTGTATTTCCCTGATGACTAAAGACTTTAAACATTGCTTTAAGTACTTTTTTGGGCACTCGAGATTCTTCTGTTGAGAATTCTCTGTTTAGCTCTACTACATTTTTACCTTCTTGAGTTCTTTATAAATTTTGGATATTAGCCCTCTTTCAGACATAGGGTTCCTAAAGATCCTTTCTTAATCTGTGGGCTACTGATTTGTCCTACTGACAGTGTTCTTTGCCTTACAGAAGCTTTTCAGTTTTATGAGGTCCCATTTATCAATTGTTGACCTTAGAGCCTGGGCCATTGGTGTTCTTTTCAGGAAATTGCCTACTGTATCAATGCATTCATGAGTATTTCCTACTTTCTCTTCTATTATATTCAGTGTATCAGGTTTTATGATGAGGTCCTTGATCCACTTGGACTCGAGTTTTGTGCAGAGTGATAATTATGGATCTATTTTCATTCTTCTACATGCAGATATCCAGTTATTCCACACCAGTTGTTGAAGAAGCTTTCATTTCCCATTGTATGGTTTTTAATTTTTGTTTTTACTAAAAATCAAGTATCTGTAGGTGTGTGGGTTTCTGTGTTTTTAATTTAATTCCATTGATGGAGCTACCTGTTTCTGTACTGATGCCATTCCATTTTTATTGCTATTGCTCTGTAGTACAGCTTGAGGTAAGGGATGGTGATTGCTTCTGAAGTTCTTTTATTGTTCAGGATTGTTTTAGCCACTGTTTTTCCACATGAAATTGAGAATTTCTCTTTCAAGGTGTCTAAAAATCGTGATGGAATTTGGATGGGAATTGCATTACATCTGTACATTGCTTTTGATAAGATGGCCATGTCACTATGGTAATATTACTGATCCATCAGCATGGGAGATCTTCCTCCCATCATCTAATATATTCTTCAATTTCTTTCATTTAGGGACTTGAAGTTCATGCCATATAGGTCTTTCACTTGCTTGGTTAGAGTTCCACCAAGATATTTTATATTATTTGTTGTTATTCTGAAGGGTGTTGTTTCCCTAATTTCATCTTCATCCAGTTTATCATTTGTATAAAGGAGGGCTACTGATTTATTTGAGTTAATTTTGTATTAAACTACTTTGCCAAAGGCCAAAGGTATTTATAAGCTGTATGAGTTCTCTGGTCGAATTTTTGGGGTCATTTATGTATACTATTACATCATCTACAAGTAGAGATACTTTGACTTCTTCATTTCCAATTTTTATCCCCTTGATCTTCCTTAGTTGTCTAATTGTTCTTTTTTTTTTTTTTTTTGGTTTTTCGAGACAGGGTTTCTCTGTATAGCCCAGGCTATCCTGTAACTCACTCTGTAGACCAGGCTGGCCTCGAACTCAGAAATCTGCCTGCTTCTGACTCCCAAGTGCTGGGATTAAAGGTGTGCACCAGCACCGCCCAGCCTTGCCTAATTGTTCCTTAGTTGTCTAAACTTCAAGTACTATATTGAATAGATAGAGATTGGGCAGCCTTGTCTTGTCCCTGACTTTAGATGAAATTCTGTAAGTTTTTTCCATTTAATTTGAGGATGGCTAATGGCTTGTATATTGTTTTGATTATGATTAGATATGTTCCCTGTATCCCTTCTTCCTCTAATATGTTTTACATTAAGAGTTGTTGGATTTTTATCAAAGACTTTTTTGGCATTTAGTGAGATAATCATGTGATGCTTTTCTTTCAGTTTGTTTATATGGTACACTACATTCATGGAATTTTCATACATTGAATCATCCCTGCATTCCTCAGAAGATTACTTGGACTTGATAGACGATGTCTTTGCTGTATACCTGGATTTGTTTTGTAGTTTATTGAGTATTATTTCATCAATTTTCATAAGAGAAACTTGGCTGAAGTTCTCTTTCTTTGTTGAGTTTACATGTAGTTTAGGTATCAGGTTGGCTGTAGCACCATAGCATGAGTTTGGCAGTGTTGTTTGTTTTTATTTTGTATAATAGCTTGAGAAGTATTGGAATAGCTCTGCTTTCATAGTCTGGTAGAACTCTACACTAAAACAATCTGGCCTTGGGCTTTGTTTTGTTGGGATATTTTTAATGACCGTTTCTGTTCTTTAGGGATTACGAGGCTGTTTATATTGTTTAACTGGTTGTGATTTAACTTTGGTAAGTGGTATCTGTCTAGAAAAATCATCCATTTCATTAAGATTTTCCAATTTTGTAGATTACAGGTTTTTGAAGTAAGACCTAATGATTCTTTGTATTTCCTCAGTGTCAGTTGTTATGTCTCCCTCTTCATTACTGATTTTGTTGATTTGGATACTGTCTCTTTGTCTCTTTGTTAGTTTTGCTAAGAATTTGTCTATCTTGTTGATTTTCTCAAAGAACCATCTTATGGTTTTGCTGATTCTTTGTATTGTTTTCCTTTTTCTTTTTTTTCTTGTTTTACAATAAAGATGACATCCCTTTTTCCCTTTTCCTCTCCCTAGAACCCCCGTCCCATCCCCCCTCCTCCTTTATGCTTTATACCATTTTGATTATGTGCATGTATAAAGGTCAGTTCTAGGTTGAGGGTCTATCACTACAATAGATGTAAATAGTCATGGAACAAGCAAGACAATAAACACAAATAGTCAAAGAAAAAGCAAGGCATTAAACTCAATTATGTGAATACTTCTGTCATAATTGTTTCTAAGGGCTTTTCAGGATGACCAAAGTATCTGAGCCTACTTCCCTGTCCTAGCCCAAGGTCATTTTCATGTCTGAAGCCTACTTCCTTGTTCTAGCCTAAAATTTAGATTCCTGTTTGAAATTAGTTCTTTCTTCTAGCCTAATATTTAAGTTTCTGCCTGAGGTTACTTCTTTGTTCTAGCCTAAGAATTAGATTCCTACCTGAAATTACTTCTTTGTTCTACCCTAATGTCAGATTTCTGCCTGAAGCCTGCTTTCTTGTCCTTGGCCAATGTCATATTCCTGCCAAGCAGCTCCAAAGGCTCTCCAACTCTCCCCCTTTTTTATTTGATTAACAAGACTGACTCTGTCTTAGGTTGTTCTGAGAAGAATGCCTTCCTTACCATCATGGAATATGCATTATCAAAAGCAATGCACTTATATCTTAGGTTGGTAAGGCTCTGTGCAGAATCTTATCTGTCTTTGGCTTGCCAGCCTGTCTACAGTTTACAGTGGTACTCATTATAACTAGGAAGAAGTTTAATGACACGTGTAGTATATTTGGCATAATCCTTTTTTCTAATTTAATGATTTCATCGCTGATTTTGATTATTTCCTGCCTTCTACTCCTCTTTGGCTGCTTGGTTCTTTTTTTCTAGGTGTACTTGGAAATTACTGGTATGAGAACTTTCTAATTTTTTCATGGTGGTACTTAGTGATATAAACTTTCCTCTTTAGCACTGCTTTCATTTTTTCCTATAAATGGATATGTTTGCTTTCATTTTCATTGATGCCTGGGAAGTCTTCAGTTTCTTTCTTCATTTCTTCCCTGACCCTTAGATCATTAAGTAGAGAGTTGTTCAATTTCCAAGAATATGTAGGTTTTCCAGTGTTTCTGTTGTTGTTGAAGTACAGCTTTAATCCATTCTGATCTGATAAGATACAAGGAATTATTTTAATTTTCTTATATCTGTTGAGGTTTGCTTTGTGACAGACTATATGGTCAATTTTGAGGAAGGATCTAAGAGGTGCTGAGAAGAAGGAATATTCTTATGTGTTTCGGTCAAGTATTTTATAGATATCTGTTAGGTCCATTTGATTTATAATGTCTATCAGTTTCATTGTTTCTCTATTTAGTTTTTGTCTGGATGTCTTTCCAATTGATCAGAGTGGGGGTTAAAGTCTCCCACTACTAATGCATGGGGTTTGATGTACAATTTGAGCTTTAGCAATGTTTCTATTTACAAATGTGGATACTCTTGTGTTTGAGGCATAGATGTTCAGAATTGAAATTTCATCTTGGTAAATTTTTTGTTTGATGAGTATGACGTGCCCTCTGTCTCTTTTGATTACTTTTGGTTGAAAGTCTATTTTATCAGATATTTGGATGGCTACTCTAGCTTGCATCTTGGGCCAATTTGCTTGGACAACTTTTTTTCAGACTTTTACTCTCATTAATGTTTATTTTTATCTCTGAGGTGTATTTATTGTAATCAGCAGAATGATGGATCCTGTTTTCTTATCCATTCCGTTAGCCTGTGTCATTTTATTGGAAAATTGAGTCCACTGATGTTAAGAGATTTTAATGACCAGATTTTAGAGAAAGAGAGAGAGGGAGAGAGAGAGAGAGAGAGAGAGAGAGAGAGAGAGAGAGAGAGATATTTTGTGTCATTTCCTTGTTTTTTTTTGGTATGGAATTATTTAGTTCCTATGTTCTCTTAAATGTAATTATTCTTCTTGAGTTGGAGTTTTCCATAGGGCTGTATTTGTGGGTAGATTCTGTTTGAATTTGGATTTGTATGGAAATATCTTGTTTTCTCCCTCTATTGTAGTTGAGAGTTTTGATGGGTATAGTAGTCTATGTTGGCACCTGTGGTTTCTTTAGAGGTTGTAGGATATCTTTCCAGGCTTGTCTAGCTTTTAGAGTCTCTTTAGAGAAATCAGGTATAATCCTGATTGGTTTGCCTGTTATGTTACCTTGCCCTTTCCACTTACTGCTTTTAATATTCTTTCTTCATTCTGTAGATTTTGTGTTTTTATTAGTATGTGCTGGGAGACTTTTCTCTTCTGGTACAGTCTAGTTGGTATTCTATAAGCTTCTTATATGTTTATAGGTATCTCTTTCTTTACATTTGAAAAGTTTTCTTATGTGATTTTGTTGAAAATATTTGTTGGGCCTTGGACCTGGGACTCTTTATCTCCTTCTGTTCCTATTGTTCTTAAGTTAGATATTTTTTATGGTATCAATTTCCTGGATGTTTTGTTTCAGGAACATTTTAGCTTTAACATTTTCTTTGACTGAAGTATCAGTTTCTTCTATAGCATTGTAGATGCCTGAGAATAACTTTTCCATCAGCTGTATTCTGCTGGTGATATTTGCATCTGTTGCACATGTTCTCTTCCCTAGGTTTTCTATTCCTAGAATTTTCTTAGTTTGTGTTTTCTTTATTACTTCTATTTCTACCTTCAGGTTCTGTACACTTTTATTTATTTCCTTCACTTGTTTGATTGTATTTTCCTGTATTTCTTTAAAGGATTTATTTATTTCCTCTCTAAAGGCCTCTATCATCCTTATGAGATTGGATTTAAGGCTATTTTCTTGTGTTTTGGTTGTGCTAGGCTAGTCAATGCTTGCTGTAATAGAATAGCTGTGCTTTGGGGGTGTCATATTGCCCTTGCTCTTGTTGATTGTATTCTTTTGAGGACCTTAAGCCATATGGATGGAGGGTTTTGGTCCCTGGATGTTCTTGTTGTAGTAGGTATTGGGAGGGGGTGAGACTGATGTGTCAGGCCTATGATGAATATCCTTGAGATACATGGTTCCAGATCTGCAGTTTTATATGGTTCAGGAAACTGAGATCTGATAAAGATTGGTGGAGAGGTTGTAAGAGAGTGGATGTCCCTCTGGGATTGCAGGCTGCTCAGGGCAGTTTGGCTTGGCTCAAAGAGCTTAGAGAAATGGATGGGCAAGTAAAGCTTACCTGTATGGTTCAGGAGTCTGATGGAGGTGGAGGATAGGCAGCAAGAGAATGAAGATCCCCCTGGATGGCAGGCTGCTTATGGCAGCCTGGCTTGGCCCAGAGGGCTCAGAGAGAAGGAAAGTTGGGTGGCAGAAGGGAAGCTTTTCAGAATGGTTCTTGAGTCTGATGAAGGTGGAGGAGGGGCAGAGGGAGAATGAAAATGTTGACTTTTATAGAATAATATGGATGATAATGCAAATAATTTAAATGATGACAGCAGAGATAATCCAAATGTAACTAATGTGCTAATGAGTATGGCCAAAGGAAGAAAGCATGGTCTGAGTAGAAGCAACACAAAGAGAGAAAAAAAAAACATGAAGCAATAAAGAACAAAATAGTGTAGAGTAAAGCACTGCACCTCTGAGAACAACTAAGGTAAACAATTTCCAGGAGAGGCTAGTTGTGATTATCCCATAATATAAAATGCCTCTAAAAAGAATGGCTGCCAGGAAGCTTATCTATGCACAGAGGACTTTAGGCCTAAAATCCCCAATCAATAACTCCAATATCACAGTTTTAAGAGAGCTTCCTTAGCTTATTTCTGCTGAATATTTTGGATATCAATTTAATGATGTTTTGCTGCTTACCTGCTGCTCATCTCACTACCTGCACTCATTTACACCAAAAGCACAGCAATGCCAGATCATTCTATTGACTCTATAGAACACACAAAATAATTCAAGTTTTTGTGTTTTCAATAGGGTTTACTTTAGCTTTTATAAACTCTCATAGTATAACAATATGTAGAGGGATATTACTAATGTATTACTTTATGTTATGTATGTAGTAAATTTCAAGTTTATTTTCTTTACTTTTTAGTTTATGTTTATACATGTGTTGCTTCTGTGTATGTATATCTCTGTAACATGTGTGTGCCTTGTTCCTGGACTACAGAGGCCAGTAAAGGATACAGAATGCCTTGAAACTCATCTTAGGATTGATGTTGAGCTGCCATTTGGGTGCTGGAAAACTAACTTGAGTCATTTGCCAAAGCTGCAAGATATTGAGCTATGCTTCCAACTCCAAGAATGTAATACCATTTATATAGAAGTAATTGCTTGAAGTCAAGAGCAACCTCATAGGAGGGCCTTGGTCCCTGAAAGTTTAGATTCCCTAGTGTTGGGGAATTCAAGAGCAGGGAGGTGGGAATGGGTGGATGGAAAGGCACACCCTGATAGAAGTAAGAGGAGGGGGGATGGGAAAAGGGCTTTGGGGGAATGAGAGAGGGGATAACATTGAAAGGTAAATAAATGAAATACCCAATAAAAAACAGAGATAACTAATGTGCTAATGAGTATGGCAATTGTAAAAAAAAAAGCAACCTCATAGAGGCAAAGGAGAGGGGGGATGAGATGGGAGGTTTGGAGGAAGGGGGACAGCATTTGAAATGTAAATAAATAAAATAATGACCAAAAAATGACTGGATAATTTTCCAGAATGGGAAAGAAAAGCAAGCCACAAAAGGTCTGAGTAAGTTATAAAGAATGAAGTATAGATATAATGTATATATTAAATTTTCTTTTGTTTTATTGGGTATTTTATTTACATTTCAGATGTTATTCCCTTACCCCATTCCCCCCTGCCCAGGAACTGCCTATCTCATCCCCCCTCCTCCTGCTTCTATGAAGATAGGCCCCCACCTACACCCCTACTCTCACCTCCTCTCCTTCAAATTCTCCCACACTCAGTGTCCAACCTTCACGGAACCAAGGATCTCCTCTCCCACCGATGCCTGACAAGGCCATCCTCCCCTACATATACAGCTGGAGCCATGGGTCCTTCCCTATGTGCTCCCAGGCTGATGGTTTAGACTTTAGAAACTCTGGTAGGTTGGTATTGTTTCTCTCCTCCTGGAGCAGCAAACCCTTTCAGCTCCTTCAGCCTTCTCTCTAACTCCTCCATTGGGAACCCCATGATCAGTTTAGTGGTTAGCTGTGAGCCTCTGAATATATCAGACACTTGCAGACCTCTAAGGAGACAGCTATATCAGGCTCCAGTCAGGATGTACTTCCTGATATCTACATCAGCTTCTACCTTTGGTGACTGCACATGGGATAGATACCCAGGTAGAATGGTCTCCAGATGGCCCCTCCTTCAGTTTCTGTCTCACACTTTGTCTCCATATTTGCTCTCTTGAGTATTTTGTTACTCCTTCTAAGAAGAACTGAAGAACCCACACTTGGTCTTCCTTCTTCATGTGCTTCATGTGGTCTGTGAGTTGAATCTTGGGTATTGCAAGCTTCTGGGCTAATATCCAATTATTAGTGAGTGAATACCATGTGTGTTCTTTGGTGATTGGTTTACCTCACTCAGAATATTTTCTAGTTCCATCCATTTACCTAACATTTTCTCAAATTCATTGCTTTCAATACCTGAGTAGTAATCCATTGTGTAAAATATACCACATTTTTTGTATCCATTCCTCTGTTGAAAGACATCTGGGTTCTTTCCAGCTTTTGACCATTATAAATAAGGCTGCTTTGAACATAGTGGAGCATGTGTCCTTGTTATGTGTTAGAGCATCTTCTGGGCATATGCCCAGGAGTGGTATAGCTGGGTCCTCAGGCCATGCTATGTCCAGTTTTCTGAGGAACCCCCAGACTGACTTCCAGAGTGATTGTACCATCTTGCAATCCCATGAACAATGGAGTAGTGTTCCTCTTTATCCACATCCTTGCCAGCATCCACTATCACCTGAGTTTTTGACCTTAGCCATTCTGACTGGGGTGAGGTGGAATCACAGGGTTGTTTTGATTTGCATTTCCCTGATGACTAAGGATTTTGAATATTTCCTTAGGTGTTTCTCAGCCATTTGATTTTCCTCAGTTGGGAATTTTTTGTTTAGCTCTGTACCCCATTTTTTAAATTAGGTTATTTGGTTGTTTGGAGTCTAATTTCTTGAGTTCTTTGTATATATTGGATATTAGCCCTCTATCAGATGTAGGATTGGTAAAGATCTTTTCCCAATCTATTGGTTGCCGTTTTGTCCTATTGACAGTGTCCTTTGTCTTACAGAAGCTTTGCAATCCCATTTGTCAATTGTTGATTTTAGAGAATAAGCCATTGGCGTTCTTTTCAGGAACTTTTCCCCTGTGCCCAAGTATTCAAAGTTCTTCCCCACATTCTCTTCTACTAGTTTCAGTGTATCTGGTTTTTTGTGAAGGTGCTTTATCCACTTGGACTTGAGTTTTGTACAAGGAGATAAGAATGGATCGATTTGCATTCTTCTACATGCTGACATGCAGTTGAAACAGCACTATTTGTTGAAAATGCTGTACTTTTTCCACTTGAAAGTTTTAGCTCCTTTGTCAAAGATCAAGCAATCATAGGTGTGTGGTTTCATTTCTGGGTCTTCAATTATATTCCATTGATATTCCTGCCTGTCTCTGTACCAATACAATGCAGTTTTTTATCACTATTGCTCTGTAGTACAGCTTGAGGTCAGGGATGGTGATTCCTCCAGAAGTTCTTTTATTGTTGAGAATAGTTTTTGATATCCTGGGTTTTTTGTTATTCCAAATGAATTTTCAATTTCCTCTTTCTGACTCTATGAAGAATTGAGTTGGAATTTTGATGGGGATTGCATTGAATCTGTAGCTTGCTTTTGGCAAGATGGCTATTTTTTCTATATTTATCCTGCCAATCCATGGGCATGGGAGCTCTTTCCATCTTCTGAGATCTTCTTCAATTTCTTTCTTCAGAGAGCTCAAGTTCTTGTCATACAGATTTTTCACTTGTTTGGTTAGATTCACACCAAGGTATTTTATATTATTTGTGACTATTGTGAAGGGTGTCATTTCCCTAATTTCTTTCTCAGCCTGTTTATCCTTTGAGTAGAGGAAGGCTACTGATTTGTTTGAGTTGATTTTATATCCAGCCACTTTGCTGAAGTTGTTTATCAGGTATAGGAAGTCTCTGGTGGAAGTTTTGTAGTCACTTAAGTATACTATCATATCATTTGCAAATAGTAAAATTTTGACTTCTTCCTTTTCTATTTGTATCCCTTTAACTTCCTTTTGTTGTCTAATTGCTCTGGCTATGATTTCCAATACTATAGTGAATAGGTAGGGAGAGAGTGGCAGCCTTGTCTAGTTCCTGATTTTAGTAAGATTGCTTCAAGTTTCTCTCCATTTAGTTGGATGTTGGCTACTGGTTTGCTGTATATTGCTTTTACTCTGTTTAGGTATGGGCCTTGAGTTCTTGATCTTTCTAAGACTTTTACCATAAACAGGTGTTGAATTTTGTCAAATGCATTCTCAGCATCTAGCAAGATGATCATGCAGTTTTGTTTTCTTTGAATTTGTTTATATAGTGGATTACATTGTGGGATTTCCGAATATTGAACCATCTCTGCAGTCCTGGAATAAAGCCTACTTGATCATCATGGATGATTGTTTTGATCTGTTCTTGAATTCATTTTGCAAGACTTTTATTGAGTATTTTGCATCAACATTCATAAGGGGTATTGGTCTGAAGTACTCTTTCTTTGTTGGTTCTTTATGAGATCCAGGTAAGAGCATGATTGTTGCTTCATAGCATGAATTGGGTAGTGTTCCTTCTGTTTCTATTTTGTGGAATAATTTGAAGAGAATTTGTATTAAGGCTTCTGTGAAGGTCTGATAGATTTCTGCACTAAAACCATCTGGTCCTCTGCTTTTTTTGGTGGGGAGACTTTTAATGACTGCTCATATTTCTTCAGGGCTTTTAGGACCATTTAGATGGTGTATTTGCTCCTGATTTAACTTTGGTACCTGGTGTCTGTCTAAGAAATTGTTCATTTCATCCAGATTTTCCAGCTTTGTTGAGTTTAGGCCTTTGTAGTAGGATTTGATTATTTTTTTGAATTTCTTCAGTTTCTGTTGTTATGTCTCACTTTTCAGTTCTGATTTTATTAATTTGGATATTGTCTCTGTGTCCTCTGGTTAATCTGGCTAACGGTTTATCTATCTTGCTGATTTTCTCAAAGAACCAGCTCCTGGTTTTGTTGATAATTTTATATTGTTCTTTCTGATTCTACTTAGGTGATTTCATCCCTGAGTTTGATTATTTCCTGCTGTCTACTCCTCTTGGATGTATTTGCTTCATTTTGTTCTAGAGCTTTCAGGTGTGCTGTCAAGTTGTTAGTATATGCTCTCTCCAGTTTCTTTTTGTAAGCACTTAGAGCTATGCGTTTTCCCCTAAGCACTGCCTTCTTGGTGTCCCACAAGTTTTGGTATGATATGTCCTCATTTTCATTAAATTCTAAAATCTCTTTAATTTCTTTCTTTATTTCTTCCTTGACCAAGTCATCATTGAGTAGAGCGTTGATCAATTTCCACATGTATGTGGGCTTTCCATTGTTTTTGTCATTATTAAAGACCAGCCTTAGTCTGTGGTTATCTGATAGGATGCAATGGATTATTTCAAACTTTTTGTGTCTGTTGAGGACTGTTTTATGACCAAATATAGGGTCTATTTTGGAGAAGGTACAATTAGGTGCTGAGAAAAAAGTATATTCTTTTGTTTTAGGATGAAATGTTCTATACATATCTGTTAAATCCATTTGGTTCATAACTTCTGTTAATTTCATTGTGTCTCTGTCTAGTTTCTGTTTCCACAATCTATCCATTGCTGAGAGTGGGGTGTTGAAATCCCCCACTATTATTGTGTGTGGTGCAAATGTGTGCTTTGAGTTTTAGTAAAGTTTCTTTTATATATGTGGTTGTCCTTGCATTTGGAGCATAGATGTTCAGAAGTGAGAGTTCATCTTGGTAAATTTTTGCTTTGATGAGTATGAAGTATATCCTTCCTCATCTTTTTTGATTACTTTTAGTTGAAAGACAATTTTATTTGATATTAGAATGGCTACTCCAGCTTGTTTCTTGGGATCATTTGCTTGGAAAATTGTTTTCCATCCTTTTACTCTGAGGTAGTGACTGTCTTTGTCACTGAGGTGAGTTTCTTGTATGCAGCAAAATTCTGGGTCCTGTTTATGTTTCCAATCTGATAGTCTACATCTTTTTAATGGATAATTGAGTCTGTTGATTCTAGGAGATATTAAGGAAAAAATGATTGTTGCTTCCTGTTACTTTAGTTATTAGAGGTGAAATTATGTTTGTGTAACTATTTTCTTTGGGGTTCTTGAACAATTACTTCCTTGCTTTTTCTAGCTTTTAGTTTCCCTCTTTGTGTTGGAGTTTTCCATCAATTATCCTTTGAAGTGCTGGATTTGTGGGAAGATATTGTGTAAATTTGCTTTTGTCATGGAATATCTTGGTTTCTTTATCTATAGTGATTGAGAGTTTAGCTTGATATAGTACTCTGGGCTAGCATTTGTGTTCTCTTAGGGTCTATATGATATCAGTCCAGGATCTTCTGGCTTTTATAGTCTCTGGTGAGAAGTCTTGTGTAATTCTTATAGGTCTGCCTTTATATGTTACTTGACCTTTTTCCTTTACTGCTTTTAGTATTTTTTCTTTGTTTTCTGCCTTTGATGTTTTGATTATTATGTGACGGGAGGTATTTCTTTTCTGATCTAGTCTATTTGGAGTTCTTTAGGCTTCTTGGATGTTCATGGACATCTCTTTCTTTAGGTTAGGAAAGTTTTCCTCTATAATTTTGTTGAAGATATTTACTGGTCCTTTAAGTTCGGAATCTTCACCCTCATCTATACCTATTATCCTCAGGTTTGGTTTTCTCATTGTGCCCTGGATTTTCTGGATGTTTTGGGTTATGGGCTTTTTGCATTTTGCATTTTTGTTGACAGTTGTGTCAATGTCTTCCATGGTATCTTCTGCACATGAGATTCTCTCTTCTATCGCTTGTATTCTGTTGGTGATGCTTGTATCTGTGACTCTTGATCTCTTTCCTAGGTTTTTTTTTCTTTTTAATCTCCAGAGTAGTCTCCCTTTGAGATTTCTTTATTGTTTCTACTTCCATTTTTAGATCCTGGATGGTTTTGTTTAATTCCTTCACCTGTTTGGTTGTGTTTTCTTGCAATTCTTTAAGGGATTTTTGTGTTTCCTCTTTAAGGGCTTCTACCTGTTTACCTGTGTTCTCCTGTACTTCTTTAAGGAAGTTATTTATGTCTTTCTTATCATGAGATGTGATTTTAATTCTGAATCCTGCTCTTCCAGTATGATGAGGTATCCAGGGCTTGTTATGGTGGGAGAACAGTGTTCTGATGATGCCAAGTAACTTGTTTTGTGTTGCTTATATTCTTGCACTTGCCTTTTGCCATCTGGTTAACTCTATTGCTCCCTGTACTCACTAAATCTGACTAGAGCCTGCCTTTCCAGTTATCTTGCTTGTGTCAGAACTCCTCAGAGTTCAGATGTCTCTGTGATCCTGAGCTCCTGGGTGGAAGAACTCTTGGGACTCAGGCCACCTCTGGGATCCTAAAATTCTGCTGCTCTGAGTGCAGTGGTTTCTCTAGGATGGCTCAAGACACCGTGTCTTCATGGGAGCATACCAGCTAGGTGTTCGGTGTTCTGAGTGTAGTGTTTCTTCTAGAATGGCCCAGGATACAGTGTTTTCACAGGAGCAGACCATCTAGGTGTCTACCTGAGCCAAAAGGATCAATTGGGGGTCAGAAGGGGAGTGGTATTCCAGAGTGGTGGTGTTTGGGTGACTGATGGGTCCTGAGTGTCCCAGGCTCCCAGCTATAGCTCTGGGGCATAGGGTAGTGGGAGAGGATTCTTACACACTGCTGTGAGTGCAGTGGCTCCTCTAGGATGTCTCAGGATATGGTGTCTTCATGGGAGCAGACCTGCTATGTGTCTGCTCCAGTCAAAAGGACCAATCGAGGGCTAAAATTTCTAAGGTTATAGTTCAGCCAAGTTTCTATTTCAATTAATATCTAAATATGTATACAGTAATTGAATGTACCAGACTGGTGTATCTCACTTTCTGAGGGTTTCGTAAGCACACTTGGAAACCTATAATAACCTACTCAGAGGGACTAAAAAAGACAGCATTTTGCACCTTGCCCTCCAAGATCTCGAGATACCATAGTAGCTCTGATGAATCACCTATCCTTTTGTTCATGGAGGCCATGAAGGCCTGCATAGTCTTAAATATCCAGTGAGAAAAAATATCCAAAGTTAAAATAATTGATAGTAATTTAAAACAAACAAAAACAAACAAAAAACAATGGGGTAGGCTTTAGAAGCCTGTATAGGCTACTGAAATGCCAGGTCACATGATCACAATCACTCCAGCTGTAATCAAAAGGCTTATGTGTTTTTCTTAGCCATGAACATACTGCTGTTGATATACTTCTGATAACTGTACACATGTATCCTTGATTTTACAAGGTGTGGTAGTTTGAATCAGAATGTCTCCCACAGGCTTATATATTTGAAGGTCTAATTCCTAGTTGATAAACTATTTAGGACCGATTAGGAGGTATGTTCTTGTTGGAGGAGGTCTGCCACTTTATTCCCAGTTTCTTTTTGCTGAGTGCTATGAATAAGAATGTAGATTCTTAGCTACTAGCTACTGCTCCTGCACTATGCCTACCTGCCTGCTGCCAAACTCCCTGCCATGATGATCATGTGCTAACCTTGAAAACTGTAAACAATCCCCAAACTAAATGCTTTTCTTTATATGTTACCCTGTTCATGGTGTCTTTTCACAGCCATGGAACAGTAACTAAGACAAAAGATCTACAAAATCAGGCTAAGGTAATACCAAATATCACCATCCCATCAGTGAGTAGCTTTAAAATAGATCTCTGGATCTTCATAGTTACAATACATTAAATCTATTATAATTATAGTAGGTAATGTTATTAATTTCTGGAATTTGAATACTCAACTACTCTCTTAATTTAATCTATTCTCATTTATAGGTGCTAAACAGTCAGATGAGTCCATGACATAGTATATTTATACCTTCTTCATCACACTCTAATGCTAGAAAACCAAAAAGAGTAGAGACCCTAAAATTCACTACATGCCACCCCCCAATATCAGCCACAAGCAGTCAGATTGACTTGATACATGTTTCCTAAATGATTTTAGGGTCTCAACTCTTGAGTAGAAAATAGTAAGCAGCTAGATATATATGAACAGGATTGAAGGCCATTGAGAAAGGGCCACATGCTCATAGCATCCCCATTCTCCAGAATTTCTAATACCAAACCCAGCCTGTGACAACATTCCCTGAGAAAGGAACTACAATTGTCTGGTAGAAAAGATGCTTTAAAAATGACAACTATGTCTCCCTTTCATCCATCTAATAAGTAAAAAGTCAGAAATATTAGCAAGTGTTAGGCCATTTTGTATAGCTCTGCCATGTTGACTCAGTTGCCACAATTCTAATAACTATGGTAATTTAGTATCTAGAAGTAAATTAACCTGATTCTCTAGATTATTGACTTCCCTGCCCAGTGTATCCCCAGTAATCACAAGCCAGCATATATATTTATCAAACTCTCAACATTCTTTAACTGACTACTCACTAACAATGGCCACCTCCAAACCAAACAAGAGAACCTTTGAATCTCCTCCTTCCCTCCCCTCCAGCTCTATAATTATATAATCTTGCAAGCAGATGGTGGGTTCCGATTCTTACAAGTACAATTTCACATTTTTTAGATTGCCTTAAGTAGTTTCTTCCTCAGTCTGTGGAATATTTTGACACATTAATTTAATGAGTAATGATTAAATAAAGATAAATAGCATCTACTTTCTCTAACATGTGTCATTTCTTGGTATAGGGAGTATTAAAATATCCTTTTCTAGCTATTTTTAAGTATTTAATCAATTTATTATGTAAATATATGCATGTGTGTATAATTGAGAATGGGTATGGGTATTGACTTTAAAACTAGAAAGGAGAAAGAAAAAAGTGGTGCTGAATAAGGGGGTATATAGTAGAACACATAAAATGTGAAAGCACAAAAATGTTTCTGAAGTATGGATAGAATGGAACAGAGTGTCAAGATAAGGAAGAAGAAAGAGGGAAACTAAATGAAAATTTTTGTTTAAAACAATCATAATATAACAATACAGAACATGCTAATTTATAGTTAACTTTAGTGGATTGCTTGCCACAGCGTATAATCACACTATATAAAATTATATTTTAAATCTATTTTTCAACCTATATATAGTCCTATCTCCTACCATTTCCAAGTGTTGATCAGTACTGTATTGTCATCTTTGACATCAACTTTTCTGATGTTTACATGTGATGATAATATCTCATTATGACTGTTTATCTCACTTGAAATATTATTTTACAGGCTAATCTATACTGACACTATATTTTATTTTTTGTTTCAAACAAATCTATGCATTTTAGTTGCCACTTTAGTTTTATCATTTGACAATCTGTGTGAAAAATTTTGTTGGAAATCTTAACAACTTCTTCCTTGAAATTTTGCTTGCTTTGCTTCATTTATTAAATTTTGTGACTCAAAGAATAAACCAAATTTATGACATAATAATTGAAGGTTGAATATATCACACACTTGTGGGAAT
Organism: Grammomys surdaster; assembly: GCF_004785775.1. Lineage (NCBI taxonomy): Eukaryota > Metazoa > Chordata > Mammalia > Rodentia > Muridae > Grammomys > Grammomys surdaster. The sequence goes on along the minus strand of NW_021604563.1, from coordinate 20,894,998 downwards.
GTTTCTGGCTCACACGTATGTAGAGAATTAAAGTGCAATCATTCAAGAAATAAGTTAACACAAGAAGAGCAGTGCAGAGGATGAACATGGTAGCGTCACTAAGTACTAAATTCTTTTCCAAATATTACACATGAAAAAGCAATTTTCTGATCAATAAAAGGATTTGCATATGTATTTACTGTGTAATTTAAACATAACATTTAGACAGGAATGAAATCTTTTTCTTTAACCCAGCACATTCTTCTGAGATGTTACAAGAATGGTGATTTGGGAAAGTAACTAGCTGTGTTGTTCTTCCTTTCTTTGAAACTTAATCTTGTGGTCCAGAAGATAAATATCTGTGAGTCAGACAATTAAACCTTTGCAGGTGAAGTTTTCTGGATCTTGGATAAATTTGATTGACATTTAGTGATAATCAAAATAATATTTATTGGTATTTCTTAGGCAGTTTTTATGCATTATATGGAAACACTATCACTCACTTTTCTGTTGGAAATGTTGAGATACAGAATGGCTTTCTCAAACTTAGTAACTGGTGAGTGGGAACACTGTAAAGTTGTATCTGATTCCAGATTAAAATGAGTTTTACACAATAGACATTTCTGAGTTGTTTCCATTTCAATATTCAAAGAACATTGATAATAGGCATGTTTAATTAATTTTAACATTTAAGTTAAAATAATCTGAAGATAGAGTTGAATCAAATCTTACATATAGATATGTAGTACTTTCTAGTTTGTAAAATAAATCCACTAGGAAAAGAGGAATTTAGCAAATATGTAGGCTAAGGAATGATTGTAATTGTCCCATCTTGTTTCAAAATAGATTAAGAGATTTGCATTTCAGAAAATTATGTTATCCATAGGACTGTCTGTAGCAATATTTGAGTCACTAAATTTATGGACATGTATCATCTATGTTTGTATCTTTGCTTTCACAGCAATTCTATATTCAGGTACAATATCTGACATTTTAATTTTGACTTCTTATGTAATTTTCCCCAGGCATTTGTTTACTAGATTGGAAGTAATTTCATCACAATTTACCTTCCTTATTTTTTCTTTTTACATTATTCCTGTGCCACTATGTTGACTGGATTTCACTACAGGCTGAACTGGAACTCACTCCATAGACCAGCTTGTCCTCCAAATTACAGAGCTTCTAGGAACCTCAAGGTTCCTGAGTGTTGGGACTAAAAGCATGCACCAATACATTTGGCCTATGTTGTTATGTGTTTAAATAGACTATAGACAGCTAGAATGTGTTATGTTAATTTAGATTCAAGAAAGTAAATCAGATATTGCAGCATATACTTTTCTTTCAGTAAAAATATAAAAAATAGCCTGATGAAATTTATATTATTAATTAATACCATTGGTCTAAACAATTAAGCATATTACTTTTAACCAAAAACATACGGGTATTGCTTTATGTTGTTGAACTACATTGTTTCAAATCATAGATTGATTGCATTACTGAATTTTGCCTAAACAATCATGCTAATTTTACTTAGCAACAGCTTAAGCAACTGAAAAGAAACAGGAATTGGAAATAAACTTATAACCCAGAAAATGAATTTCAATTGCTTTTGTAAGAAAATAAAATTTGGAAATCTACCTCAAGTTTGAATTTATACAACTAGAAACTTCAAAAGAGTAAAACTACAACAATATCTAATATGAGTTTTGAAAAATATAGGATGACACTACTATTAACAATGTGTTTTTAACTTCTTAAGGTCCTTTGTGTAAAAGTAATAACTACTTTCTAGTGAAATGTTTTCCTTTGACACTCACTTCATATTAGAACCTCGGAACAAAGAGACAGACAGTTCTTTAATTAATAAATCCACAGTGACTGATGCTTTATTTTCTAATGACTGTAAATGAATGGGGTATTTCAGTAATGACTATGTGCTCAGTAAGTAGGGAGGCTCATTGTCTTTTAATTGTATGTGTTTGGTAAATTAGTTTTAAAGGTCACATTGGTATTCATTAACAGCAGCTTCAATGCAGCTCTTCTAAATTATACTTTTATTAATAAAATTCAGTGATCTAACTTTGATCAAAGGAAGGATAAGTTACAATTTTCTTCCTAGTTTCATATAAGTAGAAGCTACTTTTTTGGAAAAAAAATCTGTTTTTGATATGTGTATTATTGGAATCCACGCTTCATGGCAAAAATTAACATTGCTGTTTCTCTATTGATTATCTTTGTTTTGCCTAATAAATGTATTTTTGGAAGTTCATATTATTTTATAGCCTACAAAGCACTTAATTATGTGTTTTGAATATGTATGGCTGTCATAATGAATAACTCAGACTTGGTCACTTCAAACAAGAAAATGTTATTCTCTAGCTTCTGGGAACTAGATTGAAGTCCTTAGTTCTAAAGACAGTTATTCTGAGATTTTTAGTGACTATAGATTTGAGAAATGTGTCATCTAACCCACTACAATGTACATTTTTAAAAACTCATTACAACTATTTGCTAAAGACGAGGAAATAGAAATCCTCAAAAGCTGACATTTCTGTAAATATTCATATAAGTTACAGCAGTTCAAGGATCAACACTGAGACTAGTCTGATGACACATCATTTTATACATTACCTTACAGAAAATTGCATACCCGATAGATTGTTGACCAAAGATTGCTGTGTGCAAAATAATGTCTGAAATTCTTCTAACCATGTATATCTCCCCTTTTGCTCCAGAGATAGTATTTTTCATCTGCTCTATATTGCCTAATCCCATTTTGAAAAATAAAGAAAAATAGTTAAATAGATGCTACTAGATCCCCTACTGCCTCTGCAGTCAGCATTTATATTGACACTCCTGCCCCCAATATTTGCCTCATCCTTGGTTGGTTATATATGTTATAATAGAGTGTCAGACATTTTTGGGTAGAATTGAAAAATAGTCCAGCTTGACCACAATTGTGAATTTTTACAAAATGATAGAATTTTACTGCTAAAACAGTGGGAATCTCCGGCAAACAGCAGTGCTTTGTCACCTTGCTTAAATTATCTGTATGTTGGATGGATAATGGATATCTTTACACACTATTGTCTAGTATTTGCATCAATAACTAATTGATTACTCTTGAAAGCAAGAAACTTTGGGCCTTGTTGTACTTAGAAACCTCAAAGGTCTTTTAAGTTCTATACATTGTTCCTTCTGAGTATTCAAATCTACAGAAAGACTAAAGGCAAAACAGAAATACAATTTATATTATCTTACAACCTAACTATAAAATATTGCTATAGTCTTGAATTAAGCCATCTTTGAAGCAACTTTGGAATGAGACAAAGTGGTTTTCTTCAGACATCTAAAACACAGGCCAAAAATGAGACTCATAGTGTGGTTTTATTTTTTCCTACATATAATGTAACACTGATCCATGTACACAGTTGATACACAAACATTTGTTGATTCATTAGGATCATTGGATATCTTGAAATAATACTTCCAGACTATAAAACACATACAAATCTTGAGTACCCAAATAAGGAGAAGTAATATCAGTATTTAGTTGAAAGAAAATTATCCTGAACTTAATTGGATCTTAGACATATCTACTAACATTTCAAATATTATGAACATTTTTTCAACATTAAGATGTGTCTACACATGCCGGGAAGTGGTGGCACATGCCTTTAATCCCAGCACTTGGGAGGCAGAAGCAGGCGGATTTCTGAGTTCGAGAGTTCGAAGCTAGCCTGGTCTACAGAGTGAGTTCCAGGACAGCCAGGGCTACACAGAGAAACCCTGTCTCGAAAACAAACAAACAAACAAACAAACAAAAAAGATGTGCCTACACACCAGTGGGTCTAATGATTATTTCTCAAAACAGTTTCCAAAGCATCTTGGGTATGTTATAACACCATTAGAAAATAAATATCAACTTCTATGATTTTCTTGCCTATAATACTAATCTCTTAGATATAATGAGAGTGGATTTGCATCTTGCATACCATCCTGCTTGGATCTGGAACTTGGTTTGATCCATTACTAGTTATGTAACATTGGAATATCATTTAACTTCTTTGTATAGTATTACATTGTTATAATATGAATTTTCACAATGTAAATTGTTATAAATTTTATTAATTGTTCTAATAGAAATAGTATCTATTTTAAAAAATTTGTGGTGTTGTAAATGAATTCTTATATATCAAGTATGTAGAAGAGTATCATTATTAAGTTTCTATTGCTGTGATAAAACACCATGACCAAAACTAACTTGAGAAGGCAAGGATTTATTTCACCTTACATCTTATAAGCTCATCACTAAAGAAAACCAGGGCAGAAACTTGAATGCAGGAATAGGAACAAAGGCAATGAAAGATCACAACTTGTAGGAGGTATGACTCGGCAGCCAGCCTACTTGGTACACTGTGCTTCTAGATCAGATGCATGGCACACCATGCTCCAGATGTCAGAACACTGAATTCTGAGGTAGAATGAAAAAGCAGTGTCTTGGCTGTGGGTGAATCATGACTCTCCATGTCTCCATGTCTCCATGTCTCCATGTCTCCATGCCTCCATGTCTCCATGTCTCCATGTCTACATGTCTCCATGCCTCCATGTCTCCATGTCTCCATGTCTCCATGTAGAGACCATAGTGGTATAAATGCTCAACATCCAATCTGTGGTAGTGTGCTAACCAATCACAGTTGATATGCTTCCACTATATATGTGGTTGTTTATATGCAATAAAGCAGATGCTGTTCCTTGAAACTCTCTGGAGTGGTTTATGTCTGCACACTTTATTGATCCATGGGCAATGCTGTCTTTTTGGGGGATGCTCCAGTAACTGTGGCAACTGTTTTGGGCTTGCTCCTAATGACTTGTTCTTTTAAAATATGGAATCACCAGCCTAGGGGTAACACTACTCACACTGACCCTCCCAAGTCAATCATCAATTAAGAAAATATACCTTAGGCTTATCTAGACAATCTGGTAAGAGAATTTTCTTAAATGAGGTTCCCTTTTTCAAAATGACTTTAGCTTGTGTCAAGTTGACATAAAACTAAACAAGCACAAAAACATTTAGCATCTATAAATAATCTATTTCAGCAATTATTTCCCTTATCTCAACCTTCAGTCCATTTCTGAACCACTTTTATGTCCATTGTATTATTCCTCTAGAATATGGGGTCTGATTTATTCCAATTCCTTTCATCTTCTACCCAGCCTACTCACATCAACTAATCAATTAGGCAATTAATTTGGTCTTTGATGCTCTAATATTCACCAAGACATGCAAAACAAAAGACGAAGCAAAACAGAAAAGCCCAAATAACAAACAAATCCTAAGTACCATTCTCTCCTTTAACACTGATTAAAAACACCACACATACACACATACACACACATGAATATTACACTTATAACCAACCACTTGAGTTTCCTTGATCTTGTTATGTTTACCTTTGTCAATGGTTTTGGTTATGCTATTTTCTCTGCTGAAGTATTGCCTACCATAATATTTATTAGTATTTTATTAGGTCCCTAGTTTCCATCTAACTTTCAAGATGAGCTCTAAGATAATCTTCTGTAGGAACTTTTCCTCTCTGCTACAAAAATCAGTCTTCCCTGCCTATATAGTGTGTTATAATATTTATCTCTTTCTATATAAAAATAAACATATTAAATCTAACAAGTAATTTAATATGACATGCTAACAGCAAATGAACATTTTTTTGTATGACTGCTTTATTCTATCAGTAATCTCATAGACTAACATAGAATTTATTTCATGCCATTTTGGTACTTCTTTTAAATTTTTAGATCATTATTGTCCCTTGATGATTAAATTATTCAACTATTATGTATTTGCAAAATTGCCTTGTGTTTGGAAATTATTTTTCAGAGTAAAAAATTCTGTGTTGATAAATTTTAAATATATTAGCTGCTGGCAAATATTGCTCCATTGTCCTCTAGGCTTTTGCTTCTAATGAATTTTGTTAGAGTATTCATAAGTGTTGTCCTGTCATGTCCTTTTTGCATGTATGAGTTTAACTTTCCACTAAAATTACAAAAAAAAAATCGGATGTTATTTCTTCATATATTTTCCTTTGTATGTGTAGACCCAGATTTCAAAGAACTCCCATTATGTTTTCTGAGATTTGACACTATTCATTACTTTATTTTTAGTGGATATTTTATTTATTTGCAATAAAGATGTCATCCCCTTTCCCCATTTTCCCTCCCTAGAAACCCCTATCTCATCATCCTCCTCCTATTTGCTTTTATACCATTTTAATTATATGCATGTATTTAGGTCAGTTCTAGGTTGAGAGTCTAGCAATAGAATAGATGCTTAGTCAAAGAACAATCAGGACAATAAACACAAATTTTCAAAGAAAAAGCAAGGCATTAAACCCAGTTACGTGGACTCTCCCATGATCACTGTTTCTAGGGGCTTATCAGGATGACCAAAGTATCTGAGCCTACTTCCCTGTCATAGCCCAAGGTCATTTTCATGTCTGAAGCCTACTTCCTTGTTCTAGCCTAAAATTTAGATTCCTGTCTGAAATTACTTCTTTCTTCTAGCCTAATATTTAGGTTCTTGCCTGAGATTACTTCTTTGTTCTAGCCTAATGGCAGATTTCTGCCTGAAGCTTACTTCCTTGTCTTAACCAATGTCATATTCCTACCAAGCAGCCCATTTCCTTGTCCTTGGCCCATGTCAGATACTTGCCAAGCAGCCCAAAGACTCTCAAACTCTCCCCCTTTTTTATTTCATCAACAAGACTGAGTCTGTCTTAGGTTGTTCTGAGAAGAATGCCTTCCTTACCATCATGGAATATGAATTATCAAATGCAATGCACTTATATCTTAAGTTGATAAGGCTCTGTACAGAATCTTACCCATCCTTGGCTTTAATAACTCTGTCTTGGGGTCCATTGTTAGGTTCAAACCATGTACCTTTGCTGCCAACATGTTGATGTTGTTAAAGAAAAGCTTTAACACGATGGGCAGGAATAAAAGTATTCCCTGGACAAAAATGGCTAGCATTATCATGCTATATATGCTATTCTTGAAGTTTGATCAAAATAGAAATACTGACCTCAGGCCATGAGTAATTTTATCTGCAGTATCTACCACATCAACACTCAACAGAGCAGCATTCTTGAAATTCATAAGTTCCCTATGTATCGTTAAAACATCCAGAGATATGTTAGTATTATGTCAAACACACTGCAAGTGTCTTTAAAATTCTTCCAATTACAGTGACTACCACTGTAAATTTTAGAACTAACATGAATCCAATGATATTTGGCATGACACTGGAGATGGCTCCTTACCCTTAAATTCTGAACCTCCTTCCAATAATTTGAATAGAGTAAAGTGCGTCAATCTATTCTTCCAAATGCCTAAGTCCTTTGTATAATCAACATATTAGTAACTTTTTTTGCTAAATGATTAACAAAGGTAGCTGTCTTAACTTCTTGTGTCACAGCAATTGCAGAAGCAGTGGTGCTAGCAATTAATGTAATTAAAGCTGTTATACCAGCAATAATCAAACCCACTACCCTCTTGCTTCTTCTTAAAGCCTGACTCATTTCTTCCAGTACTTGCAAGCTATTTTTAGAATACAAAGGTTCTTTGATACTCAGTGCACTAAAACAAAAGCTGATTGATAGACCTCTGTAACTGACACGCCGGATTTCAAAACACAAATACAATTAGAAGGTGTACAATCAATGCAAATTACATTATATACTGTAGAAGAAACAAAATCATTTTTAACTTAACAATTAAAGAAGCCTCAACACACCTGCTAACATCAGTTTGACATTCAGAACCCGCCAGAACTTTATCTCTTGCTCACATAACATCATAGAGAACTGCAACTAATTCCCAAATATGTCTCTGAAAATGTCCAGAACCACATTTCCAAATGAAGACTATCATTTCCAATATTGGATTGATTTTTAGACCAGTCCATGATTAAGTCTGAATAACTGGTTACATTTAATAATGATCCAAGAGGCAATATAACTACTCTTTTTGATTCTGTTTTCCACAAGGTCTAAAAACTTGAGGCAAGGCAGCTTGTCCCATCAGGGGTATAGGTAAGCAATTGTGGGTCATGAACATATGTTCAATACAGCTTCCCATTCACCATTGTCAGGATGCTCAGCAAGCTCACAGGTCAATATCATTCCTTTTCCTTGCATCAGCATGTCTACCCCATTGCTCTGGCAGCCACCATGCTCCTTTAGCATCCTGAAGGAAAAACACAAACATTCCCTCTTCCCCATATTTAATACCTGATCTAGATTATGCCTTATGCCAGTAAATGGATCCTTCCCTCTTACCTATGCATAAGTATGCCTAGTGGTAGAGTGCCATAGACACTCAGCAGAAAGTTCCTTGACATCCAATATTTTTAATTAAAATAAAAAAATAAAAAAACATGAATTAAATAAATTTGTAATGTAGGGGGATATATCTTCTCTCTTTTTTATTTTATGAAGATATTGTTTTAAGATTCCATGGGCCCATTCCACAGTCTCTTGTCCTTGACAATTATAAGGAATCCCCATAATATGGTTAATGTTAAATTGCTGCTAAAATGTCTCAAGTGTTCTACTGTGATAGCCAGTTCCATTATCTGGGTGTTTGTTTGTTTGTTTGTATTACTTTTTGTTTTTTTTAAATTGGGTGCTTTATTTATCTACATTTCACATGTTATCCCCTTTCTCCATTTCCCCCCCCCCAGAAACCCCTTAACCCATCCTCTCTCTTATTTCTATGAGGGTGGGCCCTCATCCATCCACCCACTCCCACCTCCCTGCCCTCAAATTCCCCATCTCTGGGGCATCCAGACTTCAATGGACCAAGGCCCTCCTCTCCCACTGATGCTCAACTAGTCCATCCTCCTATACTAATACAGCTAGAGACATGGGTCCCTCCTTATGTGCTCCCAGGCTAGCTGTTTAGACCCAGAGAGCTCTGGATGGTTTGTATTGTCATTCTTCCCATGGTGCTGCAAGCCCCTTCAACACCTTCAGTCTTCTCTCTAACTCCTCCACTGGGGACCCTGTGTTGAGTTTGATGGTTAGCTGTGAGCATCTACCTCTGGATATGTCAAGATCTTGCAGTACCTCTCAAGAGACAGGTATAACAGGCTCCCGTCAGCATGCACTTCCGGACATCCACAACGGTATTTGCATATGGTGATTGCATCAGGGAGGGATCTACAGGTGGGGCAGTCTCTGTATGGTCTCTCCTCCATTTTCTGCCCCACATATTGTTGCATATTTGCTCCTGTGATTATTTTGTTACTCCTTCTAAGAAGGACAGAAGTATGTACACTGGTCTTTCTTTTCCTTGTGCTTCATGCTGTCTTTGAGTTATATCTTGGGTATTGTGAGATTGTGGGTTAATATCCACTTATCAATTAATGTATACCATGTGTGTTCTTTTGTGGTTGGCTTACCTCACTCAGGATGATATTTTCTAGTTCCATCCATTTGCCTATGAATTTTATGAATTCATTGTTTTTAATAGCTGAATTGTACTCCACTGTGTAAATGTACTACATTTTCTGCATCCATTCCTCTGTTGAAGGACATCTGGGTTCTTTCCAGCTTCTGGCTATTATAAATAAGGCTACTATGAACATAGTTCAGCATGTGTCCTTGTTGTATGTTGGAGCATCTTCTGGGTATATGCCCAGGAGTGCTATCCCTGGATTCACAGGTAATACTATGTTCAATTTTCTGAGGAACTGACACACTGATTTCCAGAGTGGTTGTACCAGTTTACAATCCCACCAACAATGGAGGAGTTTCTCCTCATCCATGCCAGCATCTGCTGTCATCTGAGTTTTTAATCTTAGCCATTCTGACTGGTGTGAAGTGGAATCTCAGGGTTGTTTAGATTTGCATTTGTCTGATGACTAGAGATGTTGAACATTTCTTTAGGTGCTTGACAGTCATTCAATACTCCTCAGTTGAAAATTCTTTGTTAGCTGGGCAATGATGGCGCATGCCTTTAATCCCAGCACTTGGGAGGCAAAGACAGGTGGATTTCTGAGTTCGAGGCCAGCCTGGTCTACAGAGTGAGTTCCAGGACAGCTAGAACTACACAGAGAAACCCTGTCTTGAAAAACCAAAAAAAAATTATTTGTTGAACTTGGTACCCCATTTTTAATAGGGTTATTTGATTGTCTGGAGTCTAATTTCTTGGGTTCATTGTAAATATTGGATATTAGCCCTCTATTGGATGTAGGATTGGTAAAGATCTTTTCCCAATCTTTTGTTGGCCTTTTTGTGCTATTGGTAGTGTCCCTTGCCTTACAGAAGCTTTGCAATTTTATGAAGTTCCATTTGTCAATTCTTACCTTAGAGCAAACCATTGTTATCCTGTTCATGGACTTTTCCCCTGTACCCATGTGTTCGAGGCTCTTCCCCACTTTCTCTTCTATTAGTTTCAGTGTGTCCAGTTTTATATGGAGGTCCTTGATTGACTTGGACTTGAGTTTTATACAAGGAGACAAGAATGGATTGATTTGCATCTTCCTACATTCTGACCTTCTGTTGAACCAGCACCACCTACTGAAAATGCTGTCTCTTTTCCACCGAATGTTTTTAGCCCCTTTGTCAAAGATCAAGTGACTATAGGTATGTGGGTTCATTTCTGGGTCCTCGGTTCTATACCATTGATCTTTCTGCCTATCTCTCTACCAATACCATGAAGTTTTTATCACTACTGTTCTGTGGTACAGCTTGGAGTCAGGGATGGTGATTTCCCCAGATATTCTTTTGTTGTTGAGAATAGTTTTTGCTTTCCTGGGTTATTTGTTGTACCAAATAAATTTGCAAATTGCTTTTTCTAACTCTATGAAGAACTGAGTTGAAGTTTTGATAAGGATTGCACTAAACCTGTAGAATGCTCTTGGCATGGTGAACATTTTTACTATATTAATCCTGCCAATCCATGAGCATGGAAGATCTTTACATCTTCTGAGGTCTTCTTCAATTTCTTTCTTCAGAGACTTGAAGTTCTTGTTATACAGATCTTTCACTTACTTATTTAGATCCCCACCAAGGTATTTTAAATCATTTGTGACTATTGTGAAAGGTGTCATTTCCCTAATTTCTTTCTCACCCTGTTTATCCTTCAAGTAGAGGAAGGCTACTGATTTGAGTTATTTTTATATCCATCCACTTTGCTGAAGTTGTTTATCAGGTATAGGAGAGTTCTCTGGTGGAGGTTTTGGGGTTACTTAAGTATACTATCATATCATCTGCAAATAGTGATATTTTTACTTCTTCCTATCCAATTTGTATCCTTTTGATCTCCTTTTTCTTGTATAATTGCTCTGGCTAGGACTTCCGGTACTATATTAAATAGGTAGGGGGAGAGTGGGCAGCCTTGTCTAGTCCCTGATCTTAATGGGATTGCTTCAAGTTTCTCTCCATTTAGTTTTATTTTGGTTACTTGTTTGCTGTATACTGCTTTTACTATGTTTAGGCATGGGCCTTGGGTTCCTGATCATTCTAAGACTTTTACCATGAACAGGTGTTGAGTTTTGTAAAATGCTCTGTCAGCATCTAGGGAGTTGGTGATGTGTTTTTTTTTTTCCTTTAAGTTTCTTTGTACAGTAGATTACATTGATGGATTTCCATATATTGAACCTTCCTTGCATTCCTTGGATAAACACTGCTTGATCATGGTTGATGATTGTTTTGATGTGTTCTTGGATTTGGTTTGCAGGAATTTTATTGAGTATTTTTGCATTGATATTTAAAAGGGAATTTAGTCTTAAGTTCTCTTTCTTTGTTGGGTCTTTCCGTTGTTTAGGTATTAGTGTAATTGTGCCTTCATAGAATGAATTGGGTAGTGTTCCTTCTGTTTCTATTTTGTGGAATAGTTTGAAGAGAATTAGTATTAGGTCTTCTTGGAAAGTCTGATAGAATTCTGCACTAAAACAATCTGGTCCTGGGCTTTTTTTTGTTGGGGAGAATTCTAATGACTGCTGCTATTTCTTTAGGGATTATAGGACTGTTTAGATGTTTTATCTGCTCCTGATTTAACTTTGGTACCTTGTATCTGTCTAGAAAAATGTCCATTTCATTCAGATTTTTCAGGTTTGTTGAGTATAATCTTTTGTAGAAGGATCTGATGATTTTTTAAATTTCCTCAGTTTCTGTTGTTATGCCTCCACTTTCAGTTCTGATTTTATTTATTTGGATACTGTCTCTGTGCCCTCTGGTTAGTCTGACTAAGGGTTTATCTATCTTGTTGATTTTTTCAGAGAACCAGCTCCTGGTTTTGTTGATACATTGTATAGTTTTTTTTTCTACATGGTTGATTACAACCCTGAGTTTGATTATTTCCTGTCATCTACTCCTCTTGGGTGTATTTGCTTCTTTTTGTTTTAGAGCTTTCAGATGTGTTGCCAAGCTCCTAGTATATGCTCTCTCCAGTTTCTTTCTGTAAACACTTAAATCTATGAGTTTTCCCCTTAGCACTGCTTTTATTCTGTCCCTATTAAATTTTGGTATGATGTGCCCTCATTTTCATTAAATTCTAAAAAGTGTTTAATTTCTTTCTTTATTGCTTCCTTGACCAAGTCATCATTGAGTAGAGCGTTGTTCAGTTTCCATGTGCACATGTATGTGGGCTTTCCATTGTTTTTGTTATTATTGAAGCCCAACCTTATTTCATGGTGATCTAATAGGATGCAAGAGATTATTTCAATCTTTTTGATGCCTGCTTTATGACCAATTATATGGTCTATTTTGGAGAAGTTACCATGAAGTGCTGAGAAAAAGGTATTTTCTTCTGTTTTAGGATGAAATGTTCTATAGCTATCCGTTAAATCCTTTTGGTTCATAACTTTTACTTCCATTGTGTCTCTGTATAGTTTCTGTTTCCATGATCTGTCCATTTGTGAGAGTGGGGTGTTGAAATCCCCCACTATTATTGTGTGAGGTGTAATGTGTGATTTGAGTTTTAGTAAAGTTTCTTTTATGAATGTGGGTGCCCTTGAATTTGGAGCATAGATGTTCAGAAGTGAGAGTTCATCTTGGTAGATTTTTTCCTTTGCCAAGTATGAAATGTCCTCCCTTACCTTTTTTGATTACTTTTGGTTGAACATCAATTTTATTTGAAATTAGAAGGGCTACTTCAGCTTTTTTCTTGGGACCATTTTCTTGGAAAATTGTTTTCCAGCACTTTACTCTGAGGCAGTGTCTGTCTTTGCCACTGAGATTCATTTCCTGCATACAGCAATATTCTGGGTCTGGTTTATGTATCCAGTCTGTTAGTCTATGTATTTTTACTGGTGAATTGAGTCCATTGATGTTAAGAGATATTAAGGAAAAGTGGTTGTTTCTTCCTGTTATTTTACTTATTAGACGTATAATTATGTTTGTATAGCTATCTTCTTATGGATTTATTGGAAGATTACTTTTTTCCTTTTTCTATGTTGTAGTTTCCCTTCTTGTGTTGGAGTTTTCCATTAATTATCCTTTGAAGTGCTGGCTTTGTAGGAAGATATTGAGTAAATTTGGTTTTGTCATGGAATACCTTTGTTTGTCCATCTATAGTGATTGAGAGTTTTGCTTGGTATAGTAGTCTGGGCTGGCATTTGTGTTCTCTTAGGGTCTGTATGATATTAGTCCAGGATCTTCTGGCTTTTATAGTCTCTGGTGAGAAGTCTGGTGTAATTCTTATAGGTCAGTCTTTATATGTTACTTGACCTTTTCCCTTACTGCTTTTAGTATTTTTTCTTTGTTTTATGCCTTTGATGTTTTGATTATTATGTGACAGGAGGAATTTCTTTTCTGGTCTAGTCTATTTGGAGTTCTGTAGGCTTCTTGGATGTTCATGCACATCTCTTTCTTTAGGTTAGGAAAGTTTTCCTCTATAATTCTGTTGAAGATAATTACTGGCCCTTTAAGTTGTAAATCTTCACTCTCATCTATACCTATTATCCTCAGGTTTGGTCTTCTCATTGTGCCCTGGATTTCCTGAACGTTTTGGATTATGAGATTTTTGCATTTTGCATTTTTGTTGACAGTTGTGTCAATGTTTTCCATGGTATCTTCTGCACATGAGATTCTCTCTTCCATCTCTTGTATTCTGTTGGTGATTTTTACATCCATGACTCCTTATTTCTTTCCTAGGTTTTCTATCTCTTGGGTAGTCTCCCTTTGAGATTTCTTTATTGTTTCTACTTCCATTTTTAGATCCTGGATGGTTTTGTTTAATTCCTTCACCTTTTTGGTTGTGTTTTCTTGCAATTCTTTAAGGGATTTTTGTGTTTCCTCTTTAAAGGCTTCTACCTGTTCTTCTGTGTTCTCCTGTATTTCTTTAAGGGAGTTGTTTATGTCCTTAAAATCCTCTATCCTCCTTATCAGAAGTGATTTAAAATATGAATCCTGCTTTTCAGGTGTGATAGGGTGCCCAGGACTTGCTAGGGTAGACGAACTGGGTTCTAATGATGCCAAATAACTTTGGTTTCTGTTGCTTATGTTCTTGTGCTTGCCTTTTATCATCTGGTTAACTCTAGTGCTACCTGCACTCAGTCTCTGACTGCAGACTATCTTTCCAGTTATCTTGCTTGTGTCAGAACTCCTCAGAGTCCAGAAGTTTCTGTGATCTTTGATCCTGAGTTCCTGGGTGGAAGAGCTCCTGGTACTCAGGCTTCCCCTGGGATCCTGAAATCCTGCTGCAATGAGTACAATGGTTCCTCAGCTGCTCTGAGTGCAGTGGTTCCTCAACTGCTCCAAGTACAGTGGTTTGATCACTGCTGTGATGCTCTAAGAAGGTTCAGGATATGGTATCTTCACAGGAGCAAACCTGCTAGGTGTCTGCCCCAGCCAAAAGTACCAAGTGAGAGCTCAAGTGTTCATTTTTATCTTTTTTGATTTTTCTAGGTGAAAGTCAATTTTATTTGATATTAGAATGGCTACACCACCTTGTTTCTTGGGATCACTTTTCTTGGAAAATTGTTTTCCAGCCTTATATTCTGAGGTAGTGTCTGTCTTTGTTTCTGTGGTATGTTTCCTGTATGCAGCAAAATTTTGGGTCATGCTTATGTATCCAGTTTTTTAGTCTTTGTCTTTTTATTGAGGAAGTGAGTACATTGATGTTAAGAGATATTAATGAGAAGTGATTGTTGCTTCCTGTTATTTTTGTTATTAGAGGTGGAGTTATGTTTGTGTGGCTATCTTCTTTGGGGTTTGTTGAATTAGATTACTTTCTTGCTTTTTCTAGGGTATAATTTCCCTCCTTGTGTTGGTGGTTTCCCGCTATTATCCTTTGTAGTGCTGGATTTGTGGAAAGATGTTGTGTTAATTTGGTTTTTTTTCATGGAATGTCTTAGTTTCTACATCTATGATAATCAAGAGTTTTGCTGGGTATAGTAGCCTGGGCTGGCATTTGTATTCTCTTAGGTTCTGTATGACATCTGTCTAGGATATTCTGGCTTTTTTAGTCTCTAGTGAGAAGTCTGGTGTAATTCTGATATGTCTGCCATTTTATGTTACTTGACCTTTTTCCCTTTTTGCTTTTAATATTCTTTCTTTGTTTTGTGCATTTTCTGTTTTAATTATCATGTGATGAGAGAAATTTCTTTCCTGATCTAGTCTATTTGGAGTTCTGTAGGCTTCTTGTATGTTCATAGTTATGTATTTCTTTAGGTTAGGAAAGTTTTCATCTATAATTTTGTTGAAGATATTTACTGGCCCTTTAAGTTGGAAATCTTCACTCTCATCTATACCTATTATCCTTAGGTTTGGTCTTCTCATTGTGCCCTGGATTTCCTGGATGTTTTGGGTTAGGAATATTTTGCCTTTTGTATTTTCTTTGACAATTGTGTCAATGTTTTCTATAGTATCTTCTGCACCTGAGATTCTCTCTTCTATCTCTTGCATTCTGTTGGTGATACTTGCATCCATGACTCCTGATCTCTTTCCTAGGTTTTCTATCTCCTGGGTAGTCTCCCTTTTAGATTTCTTTATTGTTTCTACTTCCATTTTTATGTTATGAATGAGTTTTTTCAATTCCTTCACCTGTTTAGTTGTGGGTTTTTTTGCAATTCTTTAAGGGATTTTTATGTTTCCTCTTTAAGGGCTTCTACTTCTTTACATGTATTCTTCTCTATTTCTTTGAGGGAGTTATTTATGCCCTTCTTAATGTCTTCTATCAACATCATGAATAGTGATTTTTGAATCAGAATATTGTTTTTCTGGTGTCACTGGCTATTTAGGACTTGCAATGTCAGGAGAACTAGGTTCTGTGGATGCCAAGTAACCTTGGATTCTGTTGCTTATGTTCTTGTGCTTGCCTTTCGATATCTGATTATTTCTAGTGCTACCTTCTCTCACTATCTCTGACTAGAGACTGTCTGTCCTGTTATCTTGGTTGTGTCAGAACTCCTCAGAGTCCAGCTTTCTCTGTGATCCTGTGATCTTGAGACCCTGATTGTGATAGCTCCCAGGAGTCAGGCTGCTTCTGGGTTCCTGAAGTCCTAATGTGCCCAAGCTCCTGAGATACTGTGATCCTATTATCCTATGTCCGTATGTGTTAGAGCTCCTGGGATTCCAGCCTCCTCTGGGTTTTGGGGAATCGGTCCAGAGCTGATGCCTTAAGGCTGCTTCAGGCATAGATGCAGATTGGAAGGGTCTGTCACCACTTGCCTTGAGGGAGTTCCTGTGTCCCAGTGGGTCCTGAATTACTCCTTGTTTGGAGGCAGGGTTTCAACCTACTTACCTACATTCCTAGGTGCGATAGAACTCCTGGTAGTCCAGCATCCTCTAGGTTTTGGGGAAAGTCCCCAGTAGCAGCTCTGGAACTTCACGTTGTGGAGTAGGGTTCTTACCAACTGCTCTGAGTACTGTACATCCTCTGGGATGAGTCAAGATATGTTGCCTTAACAGGAGCCGTCCAGCTAGGAGTCTGCCGCAGAAGAAAGGAGGTATTTTATTTTCATACCTAAAGCTTTGATTTAGGTCTTTTTACATGCTCTCTGTCACTGTTTTACAATCTTCCTAATGCTGTGACCCTTTAATATAGTTTCTCATGTTATGGTGACCCCCAACTATAAAATTATTTTCATTGTTACTTCACAGTTGTAATTTTCCTACTGTTATAAAACACATTGTAAATATTTTTAGAGATAGAGGTTTGCCAAAGGAGTCATAATCCACAAGTAGAGAATCCCATTTCTGTGTGACTGTTTATCATTTTGTTATTCTGCTGTGTAGCTCTATCATGTTTAATACCATTAAACCTAATGTCACTGGTCACTTTGAATGAGGTTCCATTTAATTTATCTCTCTCTCCTCATCACCCTCTTACTTTCCTAATGCTTTGCAAGGAGGGTTGTGTTTGACCAGATGTCAGACATTGCTGTTTGCACTTTCAGTTTTTAATTTTCTATTTCTATAAATAGTCTGGAGCTTTATTTCATGATATCGTTAAATTATAAAGAGATAACTTTTTTTAAGCATAAGATTTGTTAAGCAAGTGTTACTTAAGTAAGATGCCTCTGACAATCTATAGAACTTTCAATGACTAGTAAAGAAAAGATCATTATAACATCAGTTTCTTAAAACATAGCCTGGATATTGTGCTGCTAATATTACCATCCAGTCAACTTCACTGAATTATCTCCTCCAGCGCATCAGTGCTCAGCTCATTTTACCAGGGATGCTTCCCATTGTTTTCTGGATGACTCTGTGTTGCTCTATCCTTTCTATATACTCTTGTCTTCCAATTTCTATGTTCTTTCATTTTCTTGGCCATCCTTAAATCTTCATCTCTTCTGTCCTCAAATAATTGTCTGTGTTCTATGTGAAGTTTTCTCTCTCCTTCCACAATCTAGAAAGTCTTATGAGGAAATTAGCAAGAACTTAATTTCTTTTCTTCTCTCAGATTTATTTTTAATGTTTTGAAAACTGATTTTTATACTTATCTTCATTGACACTGTTGATATTGTTTAAGACAATTGGTAAATGTGGCTGGAAAAAAGGCTCAGTGTTACAGAGAACAGACAATTCTTACAGAGGAATTTGATTTGGTTCCCAGCACTCACTTGGTTACTCAAAATCACTTATAACTATAGTTTCAAGGGATGTGTTATTTTTTCTGGCCTCTGTGGCACCACACACACATACACACACACACACGGTACACAGCCATATCTGAAGGCAAAACACCATACACAGAAAACAAAACAAACCTACACATTTAATTACTATGTCACTTCTTAATAATAACTCTCAGAGAAATTGTCAAAATTCAGAAATGCAATATTTAGAAACTCTTTTCATATAACATCCCAGAAAGTAATAGTATCAATACCTTGTTAAACATAGTCTGTATTACACTGTGTTCTTATTCAGTGAACTGAAAAAATATCTATTCCACTCATTAAGCCTTTAAATTAACAGATCCTATCATCTTTCATGCTAGTAACACCACATGTTGATACCCTCATCCCTATAAAATACAACACAGAAAATATATAGTGTTATTTTCTGCTACTTCCAAGTTTCATTTGTATAATATTATAAACATAGGGTCTGGAATCTAGTGTCTACAAAATAAATATGAAGTGTGCTTGCATGACATTTAGCAGTCATATATAAGAGAAGTAAATAGACTTGTATTCACTAGTAGAAAAATGTATCAGAATTAAGGAATAATAACTGAAAATGTAGTTTGTAGTTTCTTACATACTAACCATCTCTGCTTGCTTCAAATTTCTTTCCACTATATTATATTCTCTATTCTCTATTAAATTATAATAAAATCATTGAGATATATAAATTTTAGAAAAGATATTTTCTCAATGTAGCTGAATAGTTGATGTTTTGTCATAGACTTTGAAGACTTTTTGACATTTATGCTTTTTATGATTTGATAATACTGAATATTAATATTTACACTTCTATTTAAAATGTTACTTAATATTCAGGAAATTTTGCTCTAAATATTGTTCTGTGAAATCCATCACCATGTTTGAATCAAACCATGTTTCCTAGGGGCTGCTCATAGCCAATACCTAACCTTAAAAAAGAAAGAAAAGTGATACCAGTCTTGGAGACACAGAATATCCTTAACAGGAGCTTTATTTCCAGGGATGGTGACCTTGGCAAACTACAAATATGTCCCTGTAGAAAAGTCAATCCTTCTTCCTTCCCCTGAGCTCCCCTGATATACCAATTGTCAGAATAGCAACAATCTCTTTCTGTCTCTTCTGTTATCCCTCCTCTTCATTGTTCTTCCAATGTCCCTTGCATGTTTCATCCTTCTTTTAAGAAAATCAGAACTAAGCCGGGCAGTGGTGGCGCACGCCTTTAATCCCAGCACTTGGGAGGCAGAGGCAGGAGGATTTCTGAGTTCGAGGCCAGCCTGGTCTACAGAGTGAGTTCCAGGACAGCCCGGGCTACACAGAGAAACCCTGTCTCGAAAAACCAAAAAAAAAAAAAAACCAAAAAAAGAAAATCAGAACTAGTATGTGAGTTATTTATTGACAATAACTCATTTATGAAATGTGAATGTGCTGCTACCTATAGTCCAAACATGATTTTAATGCTTAACAAACATTGATTTACTAATTAATAACAATAAAACTACAATATTGTAAGATTATCATTTTCATTTTATTTACAAATAAAAGACTAAAGCATATGAACATTAGAGAGAAGGTAGTTTTGTCTTGCTGTGTTCACAGTTAGGACAGAGAAATGGGAGACTGATGAGACTGGTTGGAGAAATGTCTCCTAAGATAACATATAATTCTCCTGTATCCATTACAGTATCTTACTCTGAGCAGGAAGAACTTTCTCAAGAAAGACATGTAGAGCCACAACAACTATGTACTCCAACAGGTCAATGGAGCAGTGCAGTTATGAAGGCAAAGGTGTAGGGAACTAAATGATTTGAAAAACATATTGGCAAGGTTTGAGAACATACAAAATAAATTAAAAATCATGTCTTTTTTCCCTCAGGGGTACAGTGTTACCTTGAAAGATGATCTTTATAGTCTACACAGTCAGTCAGAGTGTGGCTTCTCTGAAAGATTGAAATATCATGCTCAGTGATATTTTTGTTGACTCATAATATTTGCAATGCTGTTAACATTTCTACCTACATATGCAGCCCCAGCAAAGAAAACAATGAAAACCTAGCTTTTGAAAAGCACTTTGTGAACCTGTGATATATTATCTTCCTGGGAAGCAGCCGAAGGGACTAAATGTCCTTTTGGGACAGAGTCCAGGTAGGAAACATCATTCTTCAAATCAGCCCATTAGGCTTCAATAAAATACAAATGCTCTGACATCTGTCATGATGCTAACCTATACTAATTTCCTCAGCTCCTTTTGGGACAGATCAATTTCCTGTCTCTGTGTACTTGAACCTAAAGGAAGGAGCCTTTGTAGAGAAAAGCAACCAATAATCTGCTTATAGTTAAAAGAACGATAATATTTGTTACTAATGAATTTTGTTAACTAAAACACAGTTGTTTGGGGGTGAAAATACTTGCAATGAATTTCTCCTTCTCTTTTTCCCTTCATTAATTACAGACAACCTAGGTCATCAGAGTTGGTTGCAAGATGATGTTTAAATGTAGGTATAGTTTTCATAGAGAGCTTTATGAACAGAAAGTATTGGTTGATTATAGATCTTCATGTGTCTATGCATTAAGGAAGCCAAAGATGGGTAAAATATAAACATGCAGCTAATTTTGAATACACTACAAATAAAATTTTCTATTTTTTCATGAAACTTGGTACTAGATATTATGCACATCTTTTACCATGAATTAGTATACTTTGTGAATATGTAGAATATCATTATTTGTTTCTCATCAGTTACAAATGGATGAGTACTTATCACTGCACTGAGATTCAGAGAAATTGGTTGCCAGTCCGTTATATTTGCAATTTGTGCTATGTACTTTATGTAAGCCTGCCTACTCAGTGACACACTTTTTCCAACAAAAACACACATATTTCAACAAGGCCACATCTCCTAATAGTGCAATTCCCATGAGCCAAGTTTATTCAAACCACCACAACCCATATCTTGGCAACTTCGCTTTGAAACACATGGAGAGCACTGTAAGACATCATAACCAATCAATACAGAGAGCTGAGGAGCCTAGTTCCAAAAGACATTCCTACACTTAAGGTTGAGAAAACACTATGGGGGGGGCAGAAGGATTGTAAGAGCCAGAGTATCACAGACTTTGCAATTTGATTGTGTATGCTAGTAACATCAGAAGTTACGCTAGTAAATTCTCACTAACATGACCACATAAATCTGAGCTAAGCAAGTAAGATATCAATGAACATAACAAACTGGATGTGAAAAACTTAGGAGGCCTCAACCTACACAAAGATTTGCACTCTATTGAATAAATCTGGGTGCAAGAGAAATGACTTCCCAAGAAGGAAAACAGCAATTGACTGTAAGGTGCTAAATGGTCAGCAAAAAAAAATATATATATATGTATATATGTATGTATATGTATATGTATATGTATATGTATATGTATATGTATATGTATATGTATATGTATATGTATATGTATATGTATATGTATATATATACATATATACATATATACATATATTATAGACACACAGATTATATTTTTATGTAATATATAATTATATACACATATATTTTTTCAAATATTCAATCAGTAACAATTGATGAAAACAAGAGCTATAAATTTGAGGGAAAGTGGGGAGGAGTACATGGGAGGGTTTGGAGGAAAGAAAGGGAAGGAGAGAAAGTTGTATTTCAAATGCTATCCCAGAAATAAAGTAAGCAAGTGTATTTTAACTGATAAATTGGAGTTGTAACATATTTGTGTGTGTCATGTAATATTTTTGTCAATGTATATAGTATACAATATTCAATACAATTAAGCTTATGTGTGCCCTCAAATATATAGTATTCCTTTTTATATGTAATTTATTTATTTATTTTTCCTCAAATCATAATTCATTCACACAGGGGTTATAAACACAGAAAGGCAGGATGTGGGGAAGGAAATGATACTGGAGTGTGGGTGTTCAGGGGGAATACAGATATCTTTCAGAACCGGGTATCGGCTGGGTGAAGGTTCAGGGGAAAGGTCAATATGACTCTGCCTATGACTCACTTGTCCTTATCTAAGTTGGTATTGTCTGCCAAGGCTACCTATTTACAAGATCTATGACTACTCAGGCTGGTAAATTTCCACAAAAGCTGCTTTTTTACAATAGCTTATAGCCCTCTGTTTCAATGTTTTTCCACTGAGACCCAAGACTTGGTGTTAGTATACATGTATGACAGGCCTATTGCTGATTTTAGGCCTATGGCTGATTTTAGGCCTTCAGTGTGTAATCAGGGCTGCCCCTGACATCTCCTCCCTTCTCTAAGTATAGAAGGGCTATGGCAATTCTAATCTTTCGAAGGCAGGGATAGAGGCCTGACCTCCAGTACTTGAAGGGGACCTTGTAATGGCTCCGGTCCCCCTGTTGTTGTCCAGTGAGGCATGAGGGCCATACCCATCCTGATGTCTTTTTCCTGGAGAGGGGATACTTTTGACATCAACCCCTATGCAGTCAGGCTTGTCCCTCAGGGAAACCAGAGAGATATTTTTAACCTCGCAGCCTAAGCAAAAATTCAGATCGCCAGTCAGAGGGGGTTCTGGGTGGCCCCACTCTGCTTGGTCTAGGGGCAGAAGTCACCCCTTTTAGGTTGGGTGGAGATGGGTTTTGGGAACACCCTGTATAAAGTAACAACCTCATCTTGAGTCTCATGCTCCTCCATAGCTAGCTTATGATAATGTATCTGAGTACGTTTTGCTACCAAATTATTTACGTTGTTTCACAGAGTTAGTCAGCCTATTTGAGGCCCAGGGACCGGCAGAAATAAGCAAAAAGAACCTAAATAATGGTCCCAAGATGGGAGGAAGTAGGGTTGACAACCTTGGAGAGGCTGAACACCAATTCTTGTACCAGCATTCATCTGTCTCTTTCTCTCTCTGATTTTTCTCAAGGCCTATAGTACTCTTAAAATGAATGCATCCAAAGAATTGTCAACTGTTTGAAATATACAGGAAAATATCCACATCTGAGTTCACCGTACTTTTCTACAGCATTCTATAATTTTTTATTCTAACTAATTTCAAGTATCCTTTAACAAAATTTTCTCCATTTCCCAAATATCACTAATCTCTTATAAGAACTATTTCACTCTCCAATTTTATGAGATGCAGTTTTTAGATATTTCATTTTAGTAAGATGATACGGCAATTGTTTATTTGTGGATGACTTATTAGGTTCCAATGATGATCTCTGGTTACATCTATATCTTTGGCAAATGATTACATATACTTAGCTGAATATGTAAGAGTGGAGGCCCCTGCTGGGCATAGGTGGAAGAAGAGAACCTTGACCTCATGAAGGCTGGATGCCCCAGGGGGTGGGAATTTTGAGGGTGGGGAGGTGGGAGTGGGGGGGTACATAGAGGTTACATCCACAGAGAAGAAGGAGGAGGGGTGAGGGGATTGGGGGTTCCTGGGTGGGGGGGATGGGATAAGGGACAACATATGAAATGTAAATAAAACATCCAATAAAAAAATAAAAAATATTCTTTTAATTTTATAATTACATCATTTTCAAATTCTTTCTTCCCTCCTAATCCTCCCAGATATCTATCACTCTTTGCTCCCTTTCTAATACATGAAATAATATTCTCCAAAAAAGATCATACCAATTGGTTATACAATATCAAGTATTCAGGTAGACAGATCAATATATATATATATATATATATATATTGTGTGTGTGTGTGTGTGTGTGTTTGTGTGTGTATGTATGATGTGATGACTGGGCATGTTATATAAGTATTTGTATGTGTGTGACGTAACAAATGTGTATGTAAACAATTAGTGAAAACAGAGTCCATAAATATGAAAGATTAGATTGTTATCTTTAAATAGTGTTTCATTATGGACATATATCACATTTCTTTATTAATTTATTAGTGGGTATACAGAGTTTTGTTTTTAGCTTCCAACTACTATGAAGTGTTTCTATGAATGTTTGAAAATGTCTCTTTACCATGCTGATTCTATTTCATTTGAATATATTCTTAGTAGTGGAAATGCTGGATCATATAGAAGTTTTATTTCATCATTTTGGAAGAATTTCTATATAATAATGGCTTACCATTATGTATTCCTACCAATAGGGTATAACTTTGCACTTTGTGCAAATTATTGTTAATGCTTATAAGAACCACCTCAAGGGACTTCCTGTCTGGGGCCGAGCATAGAGCAGGTCCCAGGTGGCAACTCTGTGCCCAACCTCAGAAAACCAAGAGGAAGGGGGCCTCCCAGGAGCTTTAACTCAGGGAGCATCCCAGGTAAGGAAAAAGCAACACTTGGTCCAAACAGGGGGGTAATCGGGACCCACTGGGAACCAGCAATTCACTCCTGGCCAGGAGCCCGGGCTCCATCTGGTCTGGGCCTGAGCACTCCAGATCCCGGGAGTCAGCTCTGCACCCAACCTCACAGAACCCAGAGGAAGCGGGGCTCTCAGGAGCTCTAACCCAAGCAGTATCTTAGGCTTGGAGGTGGCATTACTTGCCCCATACAGGGAGCAACTGGGACCTACTGGGACCCAGGAATGCACTCCTGGCCCAGAGTGCGGGTTCCTTCTGGTCTGGGCCCAAGCACTGAGCAGATCTTGGGCCTCAGCTCTAACCCAAGCAGCAAAACCCATCCCAAACATTTCTGACACAACCTAGATAATAGGAAAGACAGGCTCCAGTCAGAAACAGTACAGATAGCACAAAGGAGATCCAGATGGCAAAAGGCAAGCGCAAGAACACAAGCACTAGAAACCCAAGTTACTTGCCATCATCAGAACCTACTTCTCGCACATTAGAAAGTTCTGAACTCCCCATATCACCAGTAAAGCAAGAACCAGATCTAAAATTACTTCTAATGATGATGATAGAGGACTTTAAGAAGGACATAAATAACACTATCAAAAAAATTGAGAAGAACACAGATAAACAGGATGAAGTCCTTAAAGAAACACAAAAATCCTTTAAAGAATTACAAGAAAACACAAGCAAAAGATGAAGGAATTGAACAAAACCATCCAGGACATAAAAATGGAAGTAGAAACAATAAAGGAATCACAAAGGGAGATTACCCTGCAGATAGAAAACCTAAGAAAGAAATCAGGAGTCATAGACAAAAGCATCACCAACAGAATACAAGAGATAGAAGAAAGAATCTCAGGTGCAGAAGATACCATAGAGAATATTGACACAACTGTCGAAGAAAACACAAAATGCAAAAAGCTCTTAACACAAAACATCCAGGAAATCCAGGACGCAATGAGAAGACCAAACCTAAGGATAATAGGTATAGATGAGAGTGAAGATTCCCAACTTAAAGGGCCAATAAACATCTTCAACAAAATTATAGAAGAAAACTTCCATAACCTAAGGAATGGGATGCCCATAATCATACAAGAAGCCTACAGAATGCCAAACAGACTAGATCATAAAAGAAATACCTCCCGTCACATAATAATCAAGACACAAACTGCACAAAACAAAGAAAGAATTTTAAAAGCAGCAAGGGAAAAATGGCCAAGTAACATATAAAGGCAAACCTATCAGAATTACACCTGACTTCTCACCAGATACTATAAAAGCCAGAAGATCCTGGGCAAATATCATACAGACACTAAGAGAACATAAATGCCAGCCCAGGCTACTATACCCAGCAAAACTCTCAATTACCATAGATGGAGAAACCAAGAAATTCCATGACAAAACCGAATTTACACAGTATCTTCCCAGAAATCCAGCATTACAAAGGATAATAGCAGGAAAGCTCCAATACAAGGAGGGCAATCGTACCTTAGAAAGAACAAGAAAATAATCCTCTTCCATCAAACCCAAAAGAAGATAACCACACAAATGATGTCTCCACAATTAGCAAAAACAACAGGAAGCAACAACACCCTCTCCTTAATATCTCTTAACATCAATGGACTCAATTCCCCAATAAAAAGGCATAGGCTAACAGACTGGATACGCAAACAGGACCCAGTTTTTTGCTGCTTACAGGAAACTCACCTCAGCGACAAAGACAGACACTACCTTGGAGTAAAAGGTTGGAAAACAATTTTTCAAGCAAATGGCCCTAAGAAACAAGCTGGAGTAGCCATTCTAATATCGAATAAAATCGACTTTCAACTTAAAGCTATCAAAAAGGATAAGGAAGGACATTTCATACTTATCAAAGGAAAAGTCAACCAACATGAACACTCAATTCTGAATATCTATGTGCCAAATACAAGAGCACCCACTTTCATAAAAGAAACCTTACTAAAGCTCAAAGCACACATTGCACTTCACACAATAATAGTGGGAGACTTCAACACCCCAATCTCAGAAATGGATAGATCATGGAAACAGAAACTAAGCAGAGATACAGTGAAACTAACAGAAGTTATGAACCAAATGGACTTAACAGATATCTATAGAACATTTCACCCTAAAGCAAAAGAATATAACTTTTTCTCAGCACCTCATGGTACCTTCTCCAAAATAGACCATATAATTTGGCACAAGACAGGTGTCAACAGATACAAAAAAATTGAAATAATCCCCTGCATCCTATCATATCACCATGGTCTAAGGCTGGTCTTCAAAAATGACAAAGACAATGGAAAGCCCACATTCATATGGAAAGTAAACAACACCCTACTCATTTATAATCTGGTAAGGGAAGAAATAAAGAAAGAAATTAAAAACTTTTTAGAATTTAAGGAAAATGATGACACATCATACCAAAACCTATGGGATACAATGAAAGAAGTACTAAGTGGAAAATTCATAGCTCTAATTGCCTACAAAAAGAAACTGGATGGAGCAGACACTAGCAGGTTGACAACGCACCTGAAAGCCCTAGAACAAAAAGAAGCTAATACACACAAGAGGAGTAGAAGGCAGGAAATAATCAAACTCAGGGCTGAAATCAATCAAATAGAAACAAAAAGTACTATACAAAGAATCAACAAAACCAGGAGCTGGTTCTTTGAGAAAATCAACAAGATAGACCTAGACTAATCAGAGGCCAGAGAGAAAGTATCCAAATTAATAAAATCAGAACTGAAAAGGATGACATAACAACAGAAACCGAGGAAATTAAAAAAATCATCAGATCCTACTACAAAAGCCTATACTCAACAAAATTGGAAAATTTGGATGAAATGGACAATTTTCTAGACAAATACCAGTTATCAATGTTAAATGAGGACCAGATAAACCACCTAAACAGTCCCATAACCCCAAAAGAAATAGAAGCAGTAATTAAAAGCTTCCCCACAAAGAAAAGTCCGGGACCAGACTGTTTTAGTGCTGAATTCAATCAGAATTTCAAGGAAGACCTAATTCCAATTCTCTTCAAACTATTCCACAAAATAGAAACAGAAGGTACACTACCCAATTCGTTCTATGAAGCCACAATTACCCTCATACCTAAACCACACAAAGACCCAACAAAGAAAGAGAACTTCAGACCAATCTCCCTTATGAACATTGATGCAAAATTACTCAATAAAATTCTAGCGAACCGAATCCAAGAACACATCAAAACAATTATTCATCATGATCAAGTATGCTTTATCTCACGAATGCAAGGTTGGTTCAATATACAGAAATCCATCAATGTAATCCACTATATAAACAAACTCAAAGAAAAAAACCACAGGATTATATCACTAGATGCTGAGAGAGCATTTGACAAAATTCAACACCCCTTCATGATAAAAATCTTGGTAAGATCAGAAATTCAAGGTCCATACCTAAACATAGTAAAAGTAATTTACAGCAAACCAGTAGACAACATCAAACTAAATGGAGAGAAACTTGAAACAATCCCACTAAAATCAGGTACTAGGCAGGGCTGCCCAGTCTCCCCGTACTTATTCAATATACTATTGGAAGTCCTAGCCAGAGCAATTAGGCAACACAAGGAGGTCAAAGGGATACAAATTGGAAAGGAAGAAGTCAAAATCTCACTATTTGCAGATGATATGATAGTATACTTAAATGACCCCAAAACTTCCACCAGAGAACTCCTAAACCTGATAAACAACTTTAGCAAAGTGGCTGGATATAAAATTCACTCAAGCAAATCAGTAGCCTTCCTCTACTCAAAAGATAAGCTGGCTGAGAAAGAAATTATGACAATGACACCCTTCACAATAGTCACAGATAATATAAAATACCCTGGTGTGAACTTAACCAAGCAAGCGAAAGACCTGTATGACAAGAACTTCATGCCCCTGAAGAAAGAAATCGAAGAAGATCTCAGAAGACGGAAAGAACTCCCATGCTCATGGATTGGAAGGATTAATATAGTAAAAATGGATATTTTGCCAAAAGCCATCTACAGATTTAATGCAATCCCCATCAAAATCCTCACTCAATTCTTCACAGAGATAGAAAGAGCAAACTTAAAATTCATTTGGAATAACAAAAAACCCAGGATTTGGAAAACTACTCTCAGCAATAAAAAACCTTCTGTGGGAATCACCATCCCCGACTTCAATCTGTACTACAAAGCAATAGTGATAAAAACTGCATGGTATTGGCACAGAGACAGACAGGAGGATCAATGGAATAGAATAGAAGACCCAGAAATGAACCCCCATACCTATGGTCACTTGATCTTTGACAAAGGAGCTAAAACCATCCAGTGGAAAAATGACAACATTTTCTACAAACGGTGTTGGTCCAACTGGAGGTCAGCATGTAGAAGAATGCAAATTGATCCATACTTATCTCCTTGTACAAAGCTCAATTCCAAGTGGATCAAGGACCTCCACATAAAACCAGCTGCACTGAAGCTAACAGAAGAGAAACTGGGGAAAAGCCTGGAACACATGGGCACAGGAAAAAAGTTCCTGAACAGAACACCAATGGCTTGTGCTCTAAGATCAAGAATTGACAAGTGGGACCTCATGAAACTGCAAAGCTTCTGTAAAGCAAAGGACACAGTCAATAGGACAAAGCAGCAACCAACAGATTGGGAAAAGATCTTCACCAACCCTACATCTGATAAAGGGCTAATATCCAAGGTATGCAAAGAACTGAAGAAATTAGACTCTAGACAATCAAAAGACCCTATTAAAAAATGGAGCACAGAGATGAACAAAGAATTCTCAACTGAGGAAGCTCAAATGGTTGACAACCACCTAAAGAAGTGTTCAGAAACCCTAGTCATCAGGGAAATGCAAATGAAAACAACACTGAGATTCCACCTCACACCAGTCAGAATGGCTAAGATCAAAAACACAGGTGACAGCATATGTTGGCGAGGATGTGGAGAAAGAGGAACACTCCTCCACTGTTGGTGGGATTGTAAACTGGTACATCCACTATGGAAAGCAGTCTGGCGGTATCTCAGAAAATTGAACATAGTATTACCTGAGGACCCAGCTATACCATTCCTGGGCATATATCCAAAAGATGTTTCAACATACAACAGGGATACATGCTCCACCATGTTCATAACTGCCTTATTTATAATAGCCAGAAGTTGGAAAGAACCCAGATGCCCTTCAACAGAAGAATAGATGCAGAAAATGTGGTATATTTATACAATGGAGTACTACTCAACTATTAAAAACAATGAGTTCATGAAATATTTAGACAAACGGATGGAGCTGAAAAATATCATCTTGAGTGAGATGACTCAATCTCAAAAAACATACATGGTATACACTCACTGATAAGTGGATATTAGCCCAAAAACTCACAATATCTATGAAACAAGGTATAGACCACATAAAACTCATGAAGAAGAAGGAAACCAAAGTGTGGATGCTTTGGTCCTTTCTAGAAGGAGTATCAAAAGTTTCAACCAGAGCTCCCAAAGTCTAAACCGCTAGCCAGAGAGCACAAAGGGAGGGACTCATGTCTCCACCTATATAGGGAATTGACGGTGACCATGTCAGACTTCAGTGGAAGTGGAGGGCCATGGTCCCCGAAAATTTGGATCCCCTAGTGTTTGGGAATTCGAGAGCAGGGAGATGGGACTGGGAGGATGTTTGGAGCACACCCTCATAAAAATAGGAGGAGGGGGTATGGGAAAAGGGGTTTTGGGGTAGAATGGGAGAGGGGATAACTTTGAAAAGGAGAGAGAGAGAGAGAGAGAGAGAGAGAGAGAGAGAGAGAGAGAGAGAGAGAGAGTTTACTTATTTTAAATTGTTTTCAAAAGTTTCTAGGAGTTGCTAATTGGCTAAGATTCTATTTTAAGCTCTCCACAAAAGAGTTTAAGTCTCTGTTCAATATTCTCAAGAGAGATGTAAATCCTAATTTTCCTCAACAGTTAATTGACAAAAGAGAGGTAATCTCACAAAAAGTAGAAGAAGCTATTACTAATCGACATATTATATAGCCTGATTAGTTGTTGGTGGTGCTATAACAGTCCTTTGACAAAAGATTATTAATATAGATTTATATATCTTTAAATATGGTCTTCATGACTCTCTGAGTCTGGAAGGAGCGACTGTTGGTGCTTCTGCCCTGAATTTACAAGAACTCTGAAAAATTGGCTTTAAAAACAAAAGAGGGGGAACAGTAACCCCCCCAGAAGGAGTTCCCCTGAAATACTCTCCATCATGCCTTGTTCACTTTTAACTCTCTAAAGCTGAAAGCTCATGGCAAATCTGTGGATGTCTGCCTCTGGCACCACCAAGACCAACAAAAACTTTGCCACAGATATGGGGAAGAACACTCTTACCCTTAAAGAGAATGGCCCAGACCCAGTTCCCTTACGGGGCCGAGGATTGATATGCCTGTTTGATATCACAGAAGGCACAGCTAACCAGCTACCAAAAAGATTAGTGAAATAAATAGATACCCCCACAAAGCCAGGCCCAACCATAAATAAGATGAATAAAATTTACATCCAGGGAAGAGAAATCTCCCTGAGAATTCCCTTCTTTTTCCTTTCCAGGTAAAAATGAATCACGCGTGATGTCTGCTGTTAGAAGTTCTAATCCAGAAGCTGGCCTCCAAAATTATACTACTTAGACCTTTGAAGGACCACTGACAAGAACATCAAACAGCTAGAGATTGACATCACTAAACTGAAGAAATGTCTTGTTTCACTGTCTCAAGAGACCTCCTAAAATCGCAAAGATCCTTATGGGACTCGATTTACTCTATCACAATAGGAAAGGCTGTGTACAGCTCTTGATTGTGTACAGCCCTTAAAGAAGAATGTTGCCTTTATATAGACAAGACAAGGAGGGTTAAAGAGAGCATGAAATAGGTCAGTGAAGGCCCTGAGAAAAATCAGAGAGAGAAAGAGACAGATGAATGTTGGTACAAGAATTGGTTTTCAGCCTCTCCAAGGTTGTCAACCCTATTTCCTCCCATCTTGGGACCATTATTTAGGTTCTTTTTGCTTATTCCTGCTGGTCCCTGGCCCTCAAATAGGCAGACTAACTCTGTGATACAATAGATAAATAATTTGGTAGCAAAACCTATTCAGATGCATTATCATTATTTAGCTATGGAGGACCACGAGACTCAAGATGAGGTTGTTACTTTATACAGGGTGTTCCCAAAACCCATCTCCACCCAACCTAAAAGGGGGGACTTCTGCCCCTAGCCCAAGCAGAGTGGGGCCACCCAGAACCCCCTCTGACTGGCGATCTGAATTCTTGCTTAGGCTGCGAGGCTAAGCACTGCAAGGGAATATCAATAAAAGATAAAAATATCTCTCTGGGTTCCCTGAGGGACAAGCCTGACTGCATAGGGATTGATGTCTAAAGTATTCCCTCTCCAGGAAAAAGACATCGGGATGGGTATGGCCCTCATGCCTCACTGGACAACAACAGGGGGACCGGAGGCATTACTTCAATTACTTCCCCTTCAATTACTAGAGGTCAGGCCTCTATCCCTGCCTTCGAAAGATTAGAATTGCCATAGCCCTTCTATACTTAGAGAAGGGAGGAGAAGTCAGGGGCAGCCCTGCTTACACATTGAAGGCCTAAACTCAACCATAGGCCTAAAATCAGCAATAGGCCTTTCATACATGTATACTAACACCAAGTCTTGGGTCTCAGTGGAAAAACATTGAAACAGATTTCTATAAGCTAATGTAAACAGGCAGCTTTTGTGGAAATTTATAAGCCTGAGTAGTCATAGACCTTGTAACTAGGTAGCCTTGGCAGACAATACCAACTTAGACAAGGACAAGTGAGTCATAAGCAGAGTCATAGTGACTTGTTCCCTGAATCTTCACCCAGCTGCTACCGGGTTCTGAAGATATCTGTATTCCCCCTGAACACCCACACACCAGTGTCATTTCCTTCCCCACATCCTGCCTTTCTTTGTTTATAACCCCAGTGTGAATGAATTACGATTTGAGAAAAAATAAATTATAAATAAAAAGAAAAAAAGGGGAAAAAAGAAAAAAAAAGAACCACCTCAAAATATATGCATGATCTAGTTCATAAGACATTATGTTACATGTAAAATAACATGCAATGAAGAAAAGTATAGGAAGTTACCTAAGATAAGTAAAATCACAGAAGCAGGAACTGGAATGATAAAGCCAGCTATTGTGGTACATGCCCTTAATCTCAGCACTCAGGATGGCAGAGGCAGGCAGATCACTGTAAGTTTCATGCTAACACTGTCTTCAAAGTGAGTTCCAAAACAGTCTCTATGTAACAGCTGTTACATATAGAAACCTTGTCTCAAATAAATGTAAAATGGAGAACTTTTTAGTGATATAGTTTCTGATTTATGATATGAAACTAATCTATAGATGAGCTTTGCAAGATAAAATTTATAATTAACAGTTTGATATAACGTACTTCAAAATAGATTGATAAATACTTTTCATAAACAACAACCTAACATCACAGAAGAATTTGGTGATTATTAAATTCTTCAATTACTTTGTTAGGGTGATAATATAAAGGCTGAGTGGATCTGTCTAAAGTTAAGATGTGTGTTTTAGATAAATGTGGTGTTATATAACCATGTACCAATACTAGGAAATCACAGGCAAGAAGATCTCCATGAGTTCAGAGCCAGCTTGATCTACATATTGAGGTTCTTGCCAGCCAGCACTATGTAATAAGACCCTGCCTCAAAACAATCAATCACATAAACTACCTATGTACACTTTAATCACATGTAAATTTATTTATCAATTTATATTTCAATAAAGCTAAAATACTTTCAAGATCTTCTTTTCAAACACTGAGACACCATAAGGACTTCAGACTCTACTACAAATCATGTACTATAGTCTCATAAAACTGTCGGGCACTGCCCGCATGCCAGTCGCATGCGGGGGCACAGGGTAGCGGGCGGCAGAGCGGCGGGCCGGAGGCATGCTGTTTAGTCACACTGGGCAGAGTCAACCGCGGAGAGAAAGGCTTCCCCTGTCTTGTGAACTGGCACGCAGCAGCGGGTGGGGGCATCTTGAGAACCTCGGCCGCAAGAACAAAAGTCTTATCTCTCCCACTCCTGCCCAGCCACATGGGTTTTGGCTTACGTAATGAGTTCAAGATTTCAAGATATGCGTGAGATTGATTGGCATCCAGATTTATTGACATGGCGATCTGTCTGAGTGGCGAGCTTTCCCAAAAAATGTCAGAGGAGGTTTGCTTATATAGGAAGTGTGCAGGGCTTTTCTTGAGGCAGAGACCTGTTAGTCTCGTGCCTTACATAATCTAGTAAGGGGACATCATGTCAGGTCTCTGGGTTCTGGGGGCATGGCCAAATACCCAGGATTTTACAGTCCCACATCGCACCCTTTATTCTTTCATAAAAAAGGGGGGGCATCTCTGAAGGTGGAGTCATGTGACAAGTGACTCTCATGTGAGTCTCTCCGTGGGAGGGATTGTTGAGGTCTTGAAGCTGAGAGAGTCAGATGGCTTGGGAAGGTCCGAAGCGCCTACCGTCCCAGAGGGTGTCAGGGCTTCTAGGACCTTACTACCAGGCTTTCTGACCTCCACAGCTCACTGCGCCACAATTCCCTCTCTTAGGAGAGGTGTCACCTGTGATGAAAATTTTGGATGAGGAAGTCAAAAGAAAACACCACACAGGTCAGGGGTGTAGCATAACCAAACCTAGGGTAATGGGAATTGAGGGTTGGGGTTGGGAGGGCAAGGAATCATTGGATCAATTAACTGCATATTGTACAATTTGAAAGTAATGACATCTGATTAATCTAAATAGACATTATTATTTCTTCACTAACATGTCACTTCATCTATGTGACTTTGGCAAGAGTTCATTCGCAGCTGGTAGCGAGTATCTCTGGGTCTTCAGTCAGACGAGATGACTGGGAGAAGGCAGCTTAGCAGGTTCCAGAAGGTGGCACTGTCTCAGCATCAGCTCGTCTCTGGAGTCTGCGGTCTGACAAGATGTAGGCAGCTTGTCTCTGTTGGATCTGTGTATATAATCACAGGGAAGCAGCACCTCCGATGGGGAGATATCTGGAAAGCCTGGATATTAAGCATGAAATTACTCCTGGAAAGCCAAAGGTGTTTGAGGAAATTTAAAATTTAGATTAATCAGATGTCATTACTCTCGAATTGTACAATTTTTAAAATTTTGATACCTGTACACCACCATATACCCTACCTACATCTACATATAGATAGAGAAAATTCCCTTTTCTAGTACTATCATATTAAACTTGGAATTTATATAGATAAAGATACATAAAATATATTAAACACATAAATAAATGTTTAAAGAAATGCTATGTCAATAATGAGAGTAATACCAGTTGAAACTGATCAGGGTGGGGTTGAAACCACATTGGAAGAACAACAGAACTGGCCTGACTACCCAGTTCTCCCAAAGTCTAGACCACCAACAAAGGAGTGCACTTGGAGGGATTCATGGGTCTGGATACATATGTAGCAAAGGATGGTTTTGACCTACAGCAGTGGAAGGGGAGACCCTTGGTCCTGTGGAGGTTTGATGTCCCAGAGTAAGGGGATGCTAGAGCAGTGGGGCAGGAGAGTGTGGATGGGAAGGGGGCACTCTCACACAGGTAAGGGGAGGGGGGAAGGCAGATGTGGGATCGGGGTTTGGTAGGGGGTAACCAAGAAGTGGGATATCATTTGAGATGTAAATGAATAGAATAATTAATAAAAAAGAAAAAAATATATATTTATTAGAATACTAATACTACTAATAATGATATCCTCTTTTTCCGTCCATCTGATATCTACATAGCTTCAGGCTTCTATTATCAAGAATGCCATCTAGATGAAACCCTTCAGCCTTTAAACCCCCCCAAAATCTTTTTTTTTAATTTGAAATATATCTAGTCTATGTTATTCTGTTATTAGTAAAAGAATATGAACTAATTCACACATAAAATATATCAAATCCAGTGCATGTAATAGTTGGTGAATGAATAAAGTTAATATTTATAGTGTCAGTTCAAGGAGATAGACAAAAATCAGTAAAGTTTATTATATATTTGCTATATTCCTGGAAAAGTAATATATGGTTTTATAACTTTCTTACATTGCTTCTATAGCTTTTCTCTAATTATATCTGCAATTTCTTGTGATGTGGATCCACTGACACATATTATAGAAGCCAATATTCATTATCAAGAATATATAATGTTTCATAAAGCATATCACTGATAACCTTGAAATCAAGCCTTCAATGATAAAAGGAAAAACATAGCTGAACCAAAGGGAAGCAAGAGTTTATAATGTTAAATTTCACTTTCAAGTTTTTCTACTAACAAAAGAAGTATTCTTTATTCCAAAGGAAGTGTATTATAAAGAGATAGATTAGGAAGATGACAAGTGGGAAATTTCGCAGTATTTATTCAATTATATCTGCTAAATATGAGCTCTTTCAGATAACATGAATGAATAATTTGGTCTTATAAGGTTAATTTATGGGCATTTATGTATTGTGCTTACTGTCTTTGTTAAGCACCTCAATTCTCAAGCATTGTAACAGTGTAGAACATGAAAAAATATCTTTTGAATTATATTGAGTCTATATCTTGTCAGGATTATAATTGGAAAAAAACACCATTACATATAAAAATAATTCATATTGAAAGGTAAAATATATTGGATTGTTATCTTCCATTATATTGTTAACATGTCCAAATTATTTTACCTACATTGACTGAAAATAAGTTATAAGGAATAAAATATTTTTCTTCTCTACACATCTTCATCCTGGAGCCAGGAATTTTCAAAGCTGTAGTTATTGTTCAGCTAAAAAGCAGTTTTATAAAGTGAAACTATTGTAGTATGTAGGAGATAGAAAGGTTTTTCAAGTCAAGAGTGTGCGGTGGATGCACTGTTGCACACTTATGTCAATACTTGTAAATGATATTGCTCTCTGTTTGAAAACAACTCACTTCTAGGGTCTGTCTGGAAATGAAACATCCTATTGAAATTGTAGTTCCTCCTGCTGTGAGTCTTTAGATCAATTGCTTGTCACATTTCATAAAAATCTATAAATAGAGATTCTATAGCATGGGTACTTGACAAAACTAAGAGATTTATATTATGTTTTATGTGGTGCATCCCCCATTATTCTTTTTAAGTATCATTTGAAGAGGATGGGTATGAGGATATGTGGAGACTATAGCTTATTGTGGATGGCAAGACACATACATATTGGAGTGAATTCCAAATATGTGCCCTATGACAATGGTGTTTTGAAGCCTTGAAGAAATAATAAAGGAAGGTGGACATATCAGTACATTACTTTGATCCAAGCCCTCAGGAGACTAAGGTAAAAAGATTATAATTGGAGTTGCATAGTGAGACCCCATGTCCAAACAAAAGAAACA
The DNA here is from genome assembly GCF_004785775.1 of Grammomys surdaster. NCBI lineage: Eukaryota > Metazoa > Chordata > Mammalia > Rodentia > Muridae > Grammomys > Grammomys surdaster. The sequence continues at coordinate 20,858,106 of NW_021604563.1, read as the reverse complement.
ACAAAATAAAAGAGAAATGTGTTCTTTCTGTGAAACTAAAAATTGTTTTAAAAATTGAACAAATGTAAGTTCAGAATCTGGGGCTCTGGAGACTTTGTGGTGCCAAGAACCTGAATTAGAAACCTAAGTCAGTCCTGCCTCCATCCTCCCACCTATCAGCCAACATGCTAATGTGGAACAATAAAGAGTCTGAATCCAGAGTTTAAACCTGAATTCCAAGTAGGAAATCTCAGAGCATGTCCACCACCCTGTTGGACTCTCAGCCTTTCCACCCACTGCTGAGCTCCAAGCCCATATGGAGGTAGACTCAGACCCTTAATAAAAAACACTGGGAGTCAGTCAACCTCCCCAAACACCCAACCTCTAAAAATACGCTGTTCTATCAACCACCATCCTTCCATGGTGACCAAAGTTGGGTAAAGTTCAAATTCTGGTTTCTATTGCTGTGATAATGACCATAACCAAAAATAACTTGGGAGAAAGGGGCCTCACCAGCCATGGGTAGTGGCTGAGGTTTTAGTATCAGGCATGAAGTCCCTCCTATTAAATGGGCCTTAAATAAAATTAGGTCACCATTGATTACCCCCAGGATATAAATGCCACAATTGTTCCTTTCTTGTCATATCTTGCATATCTTGTCATTCCGGTCATTATTTGTTAGTGTTAACATCAGAGTCCTAGAGAAACATATTTCAATTTTTCTTTAACCATGATTATAATTATTATCAACTATGATATTCTAACAATATGTTATTACATTCCTATTTGAATATTTGACTTTTTCCCTCAAATATACAAAATGTTAGGGTTTCTTTGAATTCTTAATTCTGTAGTGTACTCTTCAAAGACAATCCTTAGAATATCATGAAAAAGAATACTGAGCATTTCTACTAACATTTCTGCCTTCGACTCTGGAGTTTGGTAAGCTATTCAGAGAACAATTCTTTTAGCCTCCAAGTCCAAGTCTTAGTCGTCTGTTTTCCAGTAATCACTAATTTCTTGGTAATAATGCTTAAATCCATGAGCTGAAATTTAAAACACACTGTTACTCATGCCAATCCAATTAAACACCAAACTGTTTCAATTTAAATTCCTCCAATTGAATTACAGAAAAGCTTTATTTAATAGTATGGATAATTCCTACTAATCCTTAAGCTAGCTATCATTCAGGAACTGAACATTAATGTGAGAGACTGGTGAGACCAATAGATAAGAACAGCAAGGGGAACTGGTATTTAAATTAATTGTAACCTTTGAGTTTTCTTGTAATCATAATTAAAGGCTTTTGTCTTTGTAATTCTGACAATAACACTCTTTTTAGTATGTAAAACCAGGGCTTGCTGAGCTAAATTAATTACATAATTATAGCACCTTTACTTCTCATATTGATAACTAGAAACTTTTTAATAACAAGGACAGGGAGAATGAATTAACCCTATGAAGCATTAGGTTAGTACATGAGTCATAGGTAAGCCTGTGGACCTTTAAAACTATTGATGCTTAATTCTATTTGCCCATGTTAGATCACATTATCAAAGTACATAAAATTACCTCAGAAAAAGCATTCAGCATTTAGTACATAGAAAACTCAACATAAACTCAGGTGATCAGTTTTTTTTTCTACCTCAGTAGGATGAATAATGACTTTTCTAGGGCTTAGAAATTGTCAATTACATTTAGCTATCTTAATTTTTGTTTTATTGTTCAATTTTAAAGACAGAGTGTTATTAGTACAGAGAACAAAGCAATATAAATATCTGAGGATTTGAACTGTGGTAAATATTGTTTCCTTTCAATGACTTAACTGATTTTCAGTCTCCTCACATAGTTCTATCAATCTACAGTTATTAGCTGTACATTTTAAGAGGATTTTAGTGATAAAGGATCACAAATTAAGAGTTAAACTACAAAACAGTAATCTCATCTAGAGTGTCAGTTTTTAGTGACTTATTTTTCAACCCTAGAAACATAGTCATGTCTTGATTCCCTACTTCTTCTTGACCTTCCACTGGTGATCTAGTTCACCAAACTGTACTTGTTCTTGTGCATAATGTTCCATCTGACTTTGCTGTGGTTATGAATGTAAAACCTTGTAAGGTCACCACATATCCCAGAGGAGCCAGAAAATCTAATATTTATAAACATAATAATTAGTCCTGATATGAACTAAAAACTTAAGTAAGGTCACCATTGTATCTCTTTCTATATATTGCAGTTCTGGACCATATATTTCCTGTCCTGTAAAAATAATACATTGAGTAATATAAGACCTGACAAAGGGAAAGGAACATCATTAATATTTAGTCAAATGATTTAAAAAGATTAACACATTAAGGTCTGCCTATGAGTAGTATACTATGCATGGAAGTGTGCCTTACGTATTTGACATGCCAAAGTAACTAGTGAGTCCTTCTTTGACCATGATACAAAAATTGCAGACAGAGAATTTCTGAGAAAGAGATAATCTTTCTGTTCTTGTATGTGTCCATTACAATCTAGTTGATGAAATAAGATTGACATGAAGTCACTAGGTAATGATGCCTGAAAGTAATTTGATGCCAACATGAATGCACAGACTTTAAATAGCACAGAGTCCAGAGAAAGAATTACTGTGTAGGCTGAACCAATGCATAGAGACTTAACATATTCATTTATAAGTTATTAGTCATAGAGGTCTACCAGCATTTGGATTTGGAGCAGAGAGAGAGGGGGAGGGACGGATACTCACAGAGAGAGAGAGAGAGAGAGAGAGAGAGAGAGAGAGAGAGAGAGAGAGAGAGGGAGGGACAGAGACAGAGACAGAGACACCAGAGACACAGAGAGAGGGGTTACATAAAGAAAATGAATCTAATGATTCAGAGAAGCAGACAGAGAAGGTTTGTGGTGAGGAAACAGAGTAGATGATCAATGGTGAAATGAAGAGTTGGTATTAAACAGCCTGAACTTATTGGATGGAATTGAAATTATGTACTTAGAAAGAAGGTCTTTAAACATTAAAAACAATATTATGTATGCTGGCAAGATTTTATTTTTCCATAATAAAATGTTGTAATATTTAAATATTCCATTGTTCATAAGATATTAGAAAGTTAACAACAAAGAGTTAGTTTTCTGATAACTGAGAATTAAGTTCAATCACTTCCTAGAAATAAATTTGGAATTAATATGTGACATGAAAGTATTTTATCAATATGACTATTACAGAATACAAAACATAAAGACCAGAAAATACTCCTCATAGCATATCATAATTAAAACACTAAACATACAGAATAAAGACAGAGTATTGCAAAGTGTCAGAGACAAGCTACTAATCACATATAAAGGCAAACTCATCAATAACAGTTGATTTCTTAATGAAAATTTTGACAGCTTAAAGGGCTGGTCATAATATGTTCCACGTTTTAAAAGATCACAGATACCTGGTCAGACAACTGTATTCTGACAGACCTAAGGAATTTATGTCTGCCAAATCAACCCTACAGAGAATACTGCTAACAGTGCTTTGGACTGAAGAGGGGAATAAACACACCCAAGAGACTATAGAGAGAAAATAAATAAAACTGTAATATAAAATGTAAACAATGACTAAGAACACAAGCAACAAAAATGCAACAAATTAACAGCAATCAACACAAAGCTTTTGATAGTAATTTTAAATATTAATGGCCTCACCTCCCCAATGAAAACACAGAGATTAATTGAATACATTACTAAACAAGAGGGCTGAACTAGGTCAGTAAAATAGCACTAGAACCAACTAGACCTAAAATCATGCCCTTCCTTAAAGAGTGAATCAAATTTCAGCTTGCTTCCAAGAATCTGACCAAAACTCCAATTGTACTTTTTGTCTTCTCTGTTCTCATCGGAGAATTCTTAAGCTATCTCTTATATTAGTGATATCTAACTACATTGGTATACCCATACATAAACTATGAAAACCTTTGCTTAGTCCAGTGCTTGCTGATAGAGAATATCCCAGTCCCACATGGCTCTGTTATTAATTCATTGATATACCAGGCATAATCATTCATCCAGATGAGGAATTAAGGCCCAACAATAACCCAGAAGTCCCTTAGACTCTGTAAAATCTTCTCTATATGAAAAATAAGTAAGGCTTTCATTTTATTCTTCATTATTTTCAGAGTCATTGATGATACCTGAAGCAACTGCTCTTAGGAATATCATGGGAGAGTTCAGGGCCTGCATATTTTTGAGCTAGTTGATAGTCCAATGAATAGTACATGTATAGATGAGTGTACACTCATTTATAAGAAAGTCCTATAAGAAAGGACTTTTATTATTTAACATGATATTCAGACAATGGAATCTGGCCTCAGCAATATAGAATTATAACAAAATGAGGCACTAAGCCATCATGCCATGACAGAAAGCAGGACATTGAGGCATAATCTGCAGTGTCGTATTTTCTTCACTCTAACGTGAATAAGCACTAATATTACAGCACTTAAAGGGATGCCAAAAAAGATATTATCTAAAGCCATGACAATATTCACAAAAGTACGATGTGATTTTTTTAGTTCACAAGTATTATTATGCATCACAGCAAGGATAAGAGATACTTCATATTCTCCAGATAATGCTACTGTCCAAAGTTCCTCTAGTGGTCAGATGAACATATCAAAAGCACTTTGGCATGCCCAACTCAAAAAACATTGTAATTATCTTTAGTATGTCCACCTAGATCTTTATTTCCATTATAGCTTCTGTTCTTCTAGGGATTGGACATCTACTAAGATGTTTTGTTTTCCTATCAAAAGTGACTTTATCACCTGAATTTTGAGGTATAATTTCCTCACAAAGATCATTAATGTCATTATTAATAGAACATGCATCCATACATTTTTTTTCAGAACCAGGAATCCTAGCACCAAACATTGAGAGGAGGATTTTTCCTCAAATCTTATGTATGATAATGCATCTTTTATTCTGTTGTATTTACTTCCGTGGTTCTAGACATCACCCTGGGCTGCCATGGATCATTGCATCTTCAGCAGCTGTGATAGCAAAGCAGTGGTCTGTTTGTTCATGGGAGAGCCAGTAGATGGCAAATTATACATGAGGTTTCTGCATATACTCCTTAGTCTTAGGTCACTGATGCCACAGCTCTAATCACAGGTAACTAGAAAATACACTCTTCATAACTGGCAGTGCTAGAGAATGGAAATTACTCAGCTTCTCCAATAGGAGGAGCATGGAGGCACTATTAGGCTTCTTTCCTTAAGACCACCAAGATTACATTACATACTTTCTCTAGTTATCCTGGGGATGCTGACTTGGTGCACTTAGTACACATATGCTTTCCTTTTACAATAACTGCCCTGATTCTTTGTTGTCTACCCCCACCCCCTTTTTCTAGTTGGAATTTATTAGAAGTTACAACCTGTTCTGGCCACTTTGAACCTCTCTGTGGTCAACTGTAGCCCCAGGAATATCAGAAATATGCTACTGTAGAACAAAAGAGTGTCAATGTTATAGAAGTCTGAAGCAAATTTTCTGTGGAGTTCCCTTTCAATTGGGAGGACAGGTCTTCAGCTGATTAGTAAATACCAACCACTATGTGATGAACCATCTACTTTCCATAAATCATCAATTTAAATGTAAACTTCAACTTTAAAAAGCCCTTACAAAAATACCCAAACTGATGCGTTACCAAATAACTGGGTACTAAGTTCTAGTCAACTTTGCACATGAAATTAATTCCCTTGTTAACATAGTTAGCACATGTGTAAATTTCCTTAAATAATATTGAATATGCAAACCAAGAGGGTAATAAGGCACCATACTACTGTCTAACTTCTTCTGAAGAAGTGCCCATGGCAAGCAGAAAAACACAAGACTTTTGGAGGAAAGAGTCCACTAATAATTGACTGTCTTGTGCCATATGGCCAGCACTAAAAACAAACATACAAGTAACATTATACAGACATTTTGCAAGTATACATATATGCATGCAATAACAATTAATGAAAAAAAGGGTCCATGAATTTGAAATAGGATGGAGAAGGATAAATGGGAAGGTTTGGAAGGAGAAAAGGGAAAGGAGAAATATTGTAATTATATTATAGGGAAGACCACTTCTGCTTCAAGCTCTCTCTAGCTGCCTATAGAAAACAAATGTTCTCTATATTAGTTTGTTTACATACCTATTTTTAAATGTTCTAACAGCTATCAGAAACTAAAAAATCTTGTGTTAATTGTTTTTATTAAATCATCTTGAAATATACTTGTTTTTCATTAAAAATGAAATATAAAAAGAAGTAATCAAATATCAAAGTATGAAAAGTCAAAGGTTTTAAGCTTGTTAAAATAAGTATCTCAAGAAATGTTATACTCAAGATTGCAGCACTCAAAATAAAGAAAAGATTCTCAAAACTGTATGAGAAAAGAAGCAAATGACACATCAAGGTCTCCCAATTAGCCTGACAGCGCACTTCTTAGCAGAAACCATATGAGACAGCAGAGAATGGCATGTGATTTTTCACAGTACTGAAGGATGTAAAGCTGACAACCAAAAATTATGTATCTTATAAGAATACCATTCAGAAACAAGAATAGATGAAGATGGATATCCCCAGACAAAAGCTGAGAAAATATATCTCCACCAAATCTGTTCTACAGGAAAAAAAAAAAAAAACAAGGAAAAACTTCATAATGAAGATGATGTTAACAAGGCATGTGTAAATATAGAAGTCCCTAGTCAGTGAAATTATGCAATAATATCAAATTACTCTAGCCTTATATGAATAATGAATGAATAATTCATATCTTTAGTTTTGATAATAAAGCTAAAATTAATAATTTTAAAAGAATTATAAGTAAATATTTGAAGAGATAAGTAATGTAGAAAATGTAAATGTGGTATCAAAATCTGAAAATATTTGGAGGGACTGAATTTAATTACTAATTTTTCTTATTAGTGTACTTTTTTCTGTTTCTGGTCTTATCTGTGTGGTTATGTTTAGTTATCATACTTTCTAAATAAATTACATGATAAAAATATCTTTTAAAAATCATAGTAGTCAAAATTTAGTAAAGGTATTTTAACAGATGAAGAAAAATTCAAAACAACACTACATTAAATAATTATGAAAGTGGAATTTTAAATGTAAGCAAATGCAAAGGACTATAAGAAACTATAAAATAAGCCAACCAATGGATTTTTAAGTCCTTATATATCAGTAATTGGACTAAATATAAATTATTGAAGTTTTTTCATTAAAAAAATGCCATTGAGTGGTTTAAAAGAAAATGTGAACAACAAAGATTAAGAGAAAAATAAGATCTATGATGTTGCCTAAAGAAATTCACTTTACAAGAAACCTTGTAGAAACCCATAGTCTACCAACTAATTATAAAATACAAAATCTTAAAAAGGAGTTTTAATGGAGGCACTCTGTACAAATGGATGGCAATACTGATCTCATAAGACATGATTATTAAATGAACATCTCAGTGCCAAGCACAAGATACCATCTTATGAATAAATGATTAAGGAGGCCACAAAAGCACCCAATACAATACAGGTTGTTACTATTGATTAGTTTCCCTCCAGAACTAGATGGTAAGAGTCTTTTGCTAAAGACTCACATACTTTAGCTTCAACACATAGAGAAAGAAACCTTGAACTGACCAAGAAAGTAAATATTTACTGTATAAACTGTTGGGGGATGGGGAAACATCAATAGTTTAACATGTACTAGATACTTCATATCACAATACTGAGCTGCCAGGCAAGATGTGCCTACTGGTGGAATGTAGCAAGACCACTTTCAGATGGGATTTGATCCTCAGGAAAAATGTTATGCTGGATACTTTAAAGAGAGCTAAAGCCCAGGTCAGGGAACATCATAGGCCATCAGGAAGAACCTACTATTACTGTTTTGTTAAATGTTCTTATTGTTACACTCTCTTTGAAGTATTTATGTATTTATGAATTAGTATTTATCTAATCCTGTTGCTCTCAGCCTTTTTTGGAGATCCTTCTTTTTCAGTGGGTAGTGGTTAATAAGATTCACACTGATAAGAGTAAGTGATTGTGAGTGCTTAGCCATATATGGGGCATCCATTTCAACATTTGACCCGCTATGGCTCAGAGAGCATCATAATCTTCTGGAATGGAAAGGCCATAAGAGGTAGATGATGGGAAGGAGTGCTGTGAAATGTTGTTTATGAGTGTTTTACTTCCATGTATGTATCTGCTGCTGTATATATGTACCATGTGTCTGTAGAAGACAGAAAAGAGCCTTCGGTCCCTTAAAATTGGAGTAACAGAACGTTGTGAGCTGACATAGGAGTGCTGGGAACCAAACTACTTTCCCCTGAAATTTCCAATCTACCAACTGCTTTTAGCTAACAAACTGTCTTCTCAGCTGGAAGTGTTATTCTAAAATAACACTTGAAACTGGTAGGACAATGCATTGAGTGAGTGTCACAGTGGGAACTATAAGTATCCTGTGCTGTGCTTGGCACTGGGATGTTCAGATATAGATATAGATATAGATAGAGATAGAGATAGAGATAGAGATAGAGATAGAGATAGAGATAGAGATAGAGATAGAGATAGA
>NW_021604563.1:20835764-20848264 GCF_004785775.1 Grammomys surdaster | reverse complement strand
AAAGTAGGGGAATTGAAAAATTTATCTCAGGAAAATGAAGGCAAAAATAGAAAAGGGATGGCTATAGGGCAACATGAACATTACAATCAGAAAAATTGCAAGTGTATATGGAAATATCTATGTAAAATATTACAAATGTACTGACAGTAAAGCTATTTTGGAATCTAATTCAAACAATGGATACATCATCCAAATATAATCTTACTAATGAAAATATAGGCATAAACATTATAAACCAAACAGAACTAAGATACCCTTATAGAAAATTCCCAGAAAAAAAAAAACAACATAACATAGTCTCTTATAAAAGAAACATAGAATGGTCTCCAAAATAGGCCATATATTAGGTCATCACAAGTATCACTGAAATTAAGTCAAAAAAGTTTTTTTTTTGTTTGTTTGTTTGTTTTTGGAAACACTGGTATAAAACTGTAAAGAAAGATCAGGGCATATTTGGGGGCTAAGTAAAATTTGTAGAATTATGGGCTGGAGAGATGGCACAGTCATTAAGAGCACTTGTTGCTCTTGTAGATAGAAGACCCAGATTCAGCTCATAGCATCCATATGATGGTTCACAATCATCTACAACTCCAACTTCCAGGGAATGCTTCTCCAGGTGGGAGACAATTAGTGCCCAGCAACTGTGCCAAAAAGGAAGTTGAAGTTGAAAAACTGTGTGTGTCTGTGTTTCTTCCACTTATCCAATATTCTCTGGGTAGGGGCTGGTAGCGTGGCAGGGTAGCAAAAGCTCCATGCAACAGATGGCTCGCAACATAGAAGGTGAGAATCCACTACTAATTTAAGTATTCTTGGGGGGATCATACACACACACAGTGAAACAAGTCTAGGAATAGGGGAGAATTGGTTTCTCAGCGAGCAGATCTCAGTGTGTCAAGTGGCTCTAGCACATGGGAAACTTGAGTAAAGGAACACAGGGCCTCAGCTCAGAAACTCTGAGATCCTCTGCTATGAAAAGAGAAACGATGGCTGCTTTCAGGCAGAGAGTCAGACTGTAAAAACTGCCTGCTTCCTACAAGCTGGTAATGAAAGAATAGATTTCTAAAGTTTGATTTAATTGTTTTTAAGGATAGAAGGGAAAACAGATTTTACCTGAGCCATGTGGGGGATTCTTCTTGCAGTTAGTAACTAATACAAGGAGCTTAGGATAAGAGACAGAGAGCCAGTTGGTAGACCTAGCAAATACTAACCTCCACAAAAGAGAGAAGTTAGAGAGAATGAATGAAAAAAAAATGTTTTAGAGACGATTTGAAAAAGTCTTGCCAGGACAATTTCTTGGGATCTTTGAACATGGCCTACTCGTTGGGATTTCTGAGATTCTTTTGCCTAGTATGATATATAGAGAGCCAGGAAATAGGCTTATTCAGTAAGTAGACAGAGATATTAAATAATAATTTTTGGCTTTGATCTCATGAAGGTTGGGGCTTGAGACAGCAGAAATACTGTCTGATCAGTTAATATTTGTTTAGAGTGTGCTTTATTTGCTTTGCTTTGTTTTTTCTTTTATCAAAATGAGTATGGTTACGAGTTTGGTAGTTATATTAAAATTCCTCTGGGAGAGAGGTCAAGCTGAACATTTAATGATTTCCAGTTACTAGACCAAAGATTTGTTATTTTGGAAGAAAGTCTCTGCATTTGTGTTAACAGGAAAGGAGAGTAGGCTCTGGGCCCCTTTCAGATGATATAGATCAGATATGACAGGGGGAGACTCCCTGAAAAACTAGAACAATTCAAGAAAATCAAACAGGATAGGTAAAGATTCTTCATGTCATTCTTCAGGTGGCATGAATGAAGACTTATTACAATTGGTTATTAACACAATTAACTCATAAACAAGACAACTGTCTCTCACCTGCTCAAACAAAGAGCAGAATTTCATCCTTAACTGAACTGTGCACCCTGCACAATCCATACTAATATCTTAATGGTACTAACATTTTGTTTGTGAGAGTCGTATATTATAGAATGTACAGCTTTGCCAAAATTTATCCTCAAATATGCTACACAACCTATACGAATATCTTAATGGTACTAAAATTTTGGTTGTGAGATTCATATATTATAGAATGTACAGCCTTGCTAAGATTCATCCTCAGAGACGCTGAACTGACTTGCTTGGCTCTCTACTTCTACATAATAACTTCATGGATTATCACAGATTCTAGGTCATCTTGCCTCATTCCACCTTTCAGATGGATCCAGTCAGAAATTCAGTCAAGCCCTGAGTCTTCTAAACATACAGAAACTAGATAACATGCTAAATCTAGCTTTCTTAAGTTTAACCAAATTTTCTAAATTTCCTACCCCTCCCCACCCCTTTAAAGAATTTTTCATCATCCTATTCAGCAGGAAGAAGTTATGGAGAGTTGTCAGCCCAATACACTGGTTTGGGGTGTCTGGTAATGGTTATTTTATAAATTATAGAAAAGTTGTCATTTTAAGGGATAATTTGGGAATGGTCATAATTTTGAACATGGAGGAAATGGTGGGAAGGATTACTAAATTTTATCCGTGAACATAGCATTGTGTATCCATACTCTTAATTGGTAGAAATCTTCATAAATGATAAAAAAATTAAAGTTACAATTTCTTACACTGGTACAGAATATTTTCGATACAGATTTAAGGTGTTCATTTGTATAAATTTCTTATATTGATACAAAATTTTAGATTGATATTATTATTCTTAGATAGGCATTGTACCTGTGCAACTCACTTAAGAATACAAACATTAGACTCAATCCTTCTAACAACTGCTATTACAAACTATATTTAGAAGATTAAGCAACACAAGTTAAGGGCTGGATAGCAAACTTATGGTTATGTTATATAATGATGTCATTATAAGAAAGTGTTTTTGTTACTATTCTATCAGAAATAGCTAAAGGTAGTCAAGGTTGAACAGTTCAAATATAACACGTGTTTGTGTGTGTGTGTGTGTGTGTGTGTGTGTGTGTATGTGTATTCTTCAAAAACATTAGAACTCCATGGAATCTGACATTTAATCATTTCATTATTATTAGATCATTTGACTAGAGACATGTCAGCAGCTGACAGCACTTCCTTATTGGTTCAAAGAAGTATTTGAGCATCCATAGAGTTATTCCAGTTGTGGCAAGATAGCCATTGAACAAGAACTGCCTCAATTCATCTACAGACAAAAACACTTTCCAGGAAAAGGACACACATGGCGGAATAGTCAACTGATAGCTCTGCCAATACAGGGTAAGCAGTCTTTCATAATTCTGCTTTACAAAGGTTTGTCAGATGATTCTGGGCCTAAAGGAGGAAGACTGATTCTCCAATATTATAAGAAATTAGAGAGATGTCCAGGTAGTCAGCTGTTTCTATAATTGTTTTAGAAACTATGTTTTATGCTTCCTATATTCCCAGGTAATGTTTAAGTCATCCTAAGATTTCTGATGGGGTTGAAGACTCGTTATAGTTTCATAATCAAGCTCAAGTTGGTTTAACATGGAAAGAGAAGTTATAAAGTGAAAGACATGGGTTACAGATGGCATTACAGGATAATATCTGAACATAATTCAAGGATATAATCATAATTTTTAAAGTTAGGAATGATGGCAGAGTACTTTATCTAATTGATAAGTATGATGGATTGGATGTCATTTGGATACTATACTTTGTAATCTACATTATTGTTATGGTTTTGTTCAATTTATGTCTGGGAGAAGAGTTTTTTTAATTGTACAGAAAATGTGAGGTGTAGGGGTGGTTCTGATTCTAAGGTCTTGTTTCCCAAGGGGGTTCTTGATCTATCAGTAAAGAAACCATGGGCCAATTGCTGGGCAGAAGGAATATCCAGGACTTCTGGGTCCTTGCAGGGAAAGGGGCAGATAGAGGAGAGAGAGGAAGGGAGAGTTTACCACACTTCAGAGAGAGAAAAGCCAAGCAGTCATCAAGTAGCCATGTGAGATCTCAGGTGGAGCAGCCTGGCCTCTCCTACAGGTGGGAAGTTGGGGGGATTGAGCTGTGACTGATGGTGGCAGAGCAACTGACATTGAGTGTAGATTCAAGGTACTGAGGTAAGAGTATTGGGGAGGGCACATTAGCTCTGGGAGTTTAGTAGCATCCAGCAATTGTGCCAAAAAGGGAAGTTGAAATTGAACAACTGTGTCTTCATTCGAGGATCCAATATTTTTCGGACAGGGACTGGCAGTGGGGTTCCTTACCTGGAGCTTAGATGGGGTACCAAAAGCTACACACAACAGGTAATGAGATAAAAAATTTACCAAAATTCAATATATAAAAGTATGAAATTATAAAATAATAAATAAATATAATCATACAGTATTTATTCCTGTGCTTAGCTTATTTCACTATAAAATTCCTTCCAGATACATCAGTATTACTATACTGGGGGTAATTTAGTAGAGTATGGGCACTTTATCAGTTAATACGGCATTTTAAAAAATAATAGCTTTCCCTTTTTAAAAGTAGTATAACATTTAAAGCACAAATAGTAAAAAATTCTATCCATTCATTACTCATTTTTACAGAATTTTGTTACTTATTATTATATTATTGACTACTGTGGATAAATATGGGATTTGACATATATTTTGGACGACTACTTTGGTCAACAACTCATGGGGAGATAGCCTATTCCTGGTATTGAACTTTTTGTTTAATAAGGGTTTTTGAAAAAGCATAATATATCCATTTAACTTTAAAAAATATATTTTAAATGGATTTACATAACAATAGGTTTCTATAAGCCATTTTCATTCACCTTAATTTGGTTAAGACTTTCTGCCATCCTCTCCTCTCCCCTATCCTCTTAATTCCCAAGTATTTTTCACTCCATTATTTCCTCATTCATTTTCATATCACACATATGCATCTATAACTCTTACCTTAAGGTCTCTTTTATTCATTCCCCTATAATGGCCCCTTTCTAACCCCTTGGCCTCTATGGACACTGTGTTTTTGTGTGGGCTCCAGACAAACTTGACCATTTAGACGTAAGTAGTGAATGAGAAATTATAAGAGTGGAGGACTGTGGGGCAGGGGTGAAGAAGGAGAGTACACTTGTCAAAGAGTACAATGTCTAGTTAGTCTTGAAATAGAAGTTTTGGGGATCTATTCTTTCTTCTTTTTTTTTGGTGATCTATTCTTTTGTAAGTGACCAGCAGTTTCAACTAACCAAGACCTCTGAGATTTCTCAGAATTTGAGCCACCAGGTAGCATTCACAAGCTTGTCCAAGGGCCGTAATACATATATAAGAAAGGACTGCCTGGTCTGGCCTCAGTGGGAAAAGACTTCTCTAATTACCCTATAGAGTTTTGAGCCTCTAGGCAATAGGGAGACCTGGTGGAGAGGAACATCCTCTTGGAGACAGGGGTTGGGGGAAGGAATGGGATAAGGAACTGTGGGAAAGGGGACTGGGAGGGAAGCAATAGCTGGAGTGTAAAAAAATAAAAAAAAAATAATAAAATAGTTGTAGGGTGTTGGGCTGAAGTGTGAGCATGGACATGGGTCCTGTTGAGCTGAATTGAGGGTCCTGCGTGCCTGCCGCCTCAAGCAGCTGGGGCTGAGGCTCAGGGAAGCAGAGGCACAGGAATTCAATTCACACTGAGCCAGGCAGAGGAGCAGACATCGGGCTGTGAGAAACTGTAGGGCTCCACTCTGGGCATGGAGAGAATGCAGTCTGAGATCCCTGGGGGGCGCCAGAGCTCTTGGGTTGGGGATCCCAGGGCCAAGGGGATGGCTGTGGACCAATTGGTCTCAAGCTCTTGGGCTCCCAGGCACTGCTGAGAGGCAGAGGAAGAACCCAGATTGGGCGGGGAGGATGGGGGGGGGCGAAAGGGCTGGATCAACCTGCAGCCAAAGGGGTGAGGGGAAGAAGGTGAGCCCTGGTGGTGCCCTGCAGGAAGTGAGACTCTTGGTCAGGGCAACTCACTTGGCTGGGCCTTGGCTGGGTCTCAATGGCTGGAAGTAGAGAGGTCATCAGCACGAGGATAGACTGTGGCTTGGTAGTTGAAGACCTTCTCCACGGATCCCCATGGTGGGCCCCAAAGAAGAGAGGTAGTCCAAGGTCTTAAAATCTTTATTGTCATGGCAGAAAATGGATGAAGCTATACTCCATATTCTCAGGTTGGGCCTGAGGTTAAATACCTTTTGCAAGGAGGAGGGTCCAGGAAGGAATGGTTAATTGGCTACGCCCTCTGGCCTTTAGGTATTTCATGAATATGGAGATGTCTTGAGGCTCTGTGGCCTATGTCACACCCTCTACCTGTGCTATGTGACCGATGGCCACAAACCTCTCTTTAGTAGGGGCTGTGGAGTGCTGTGGCTATGTGAAAGCAACCAAGGCCCAGGAACAAGGCCAAACAACTACTGTCCCTTTAGGGTCTCTGGGGTTCAAAGCCTGCACTCAACTAGGTACCCAGCTGCCTCACACAACTCATTGCCCCACAGTAGGGAGCCGTTAAAGAATGCCTGAATGGTTATGAGTATGTGCTATTCTTCTAGGGGACCTGGGTTCAGTTCAGTTCAGTACCCACAAGGCCACAGTGGCTCATATCAACACTTAACTCCAGATCCATGGAATCCTATGTACTTTTCTGGACCCTAAAGGCATTCCACTTATGGAGCAAGTACCTACATGCAGGCAAAATACACATATACATGAAATAAAAATAAATATTATATATTTCTAAAGTTGAGTATGGCAGCAATATTGCTGAGTAGATTAAAGACTTTGATCCTCAGAGCCTACTTAAAGCCTACAAAAGCTGTCTCTGACCTCCATAAATCTGTTGTGGTATACATAATATCCACCCACACCCCTTGCATACAAATAATAATTGTTATTACTATAAATAGATAAATACAAAGTTTTGTTGGAAGTCATTAAGCAGAATAATCTGGGAGTGATAACAAGTAACTTTAATCCTAGTATTAGAGAGTCAGAGGCAGGTAGATCTGAGTTCAAGGCTAGCCTGTAAAGATTAAAAGCATGCACTACCATACCCAGTCTTGCCTTAATTTATGCTGAGTGAGCAACACTATCTGTGATTCAGCTCAATAACTTAATGAGAAGAGACAGACCCTGCTTCTCTATGCTCTCAAGTACTTTATAGTTAGGGAACCCATAACTACAACCAAAGTCAACTCTGAAGACAAAATGCAAAGCGAATAAGTTAATGGGGACATAAAGTAATGTTGGAGAACAACAACAACAACAACAAAGCATTTCAAGATAATCTCCAGAGCATGCAAAATAGAAGGCAGCTAAGAAAATTACTGCTATTCTTACTAGTAAGGGATAGATTCTACAAGTCTGAGATTCTATTGCTCAAATTTGAGATTTACCTAACTAAAATTAAATCTTTTGTTCCTCAGTCATACTATCCAAATTCAAGTGCTCAAGAATTAGATGCTGCTACCAGAACAACACCAACTACAGAATACTAACAACAGAACAGAAAGTTATACCAAGCAATGCTGTATAACAGGCTGAGGTTAGCAGGAAAACATCAGCTATTTTGCTATAAACAACAAATGAAACAACTGAAATTCTGTATTGGCTAGTTTTTGTCAATTTGGCACAAGCTAGGCTCATCTGAGGCAAATAACTTCAATTGAGAAAATGTCTCTTCAGATAGCCTTCAGGAATGTCTGTTAGGCATTTTCTTAATTAATGATTGACATGGAAGGGCTCTGCCCAGTCTGAGCAGGTGGTTCTTGGAGATATAAAAATCCATGTGAGCAAGCCATGGGGAACAAGTCATTAAGCAATGCTCCTCTGTGGCCTTTGGTTCAATATTCCACGTTACCTTCAATAATGCTTCAGCAAGTGATAGGGCTGCCCTGGACTCTCAATGACCAGGGCAGACAGAATGAAAGAGTAGGAAGCAGTGGACAATCCAATAGTTTCCTCACATAGATGACAGCTGGTTCTGGGAACATTGTGCCCCTGCTTCCCTGTCTTCATCTTGGATTTCCAAGGTGCATCACTTTCTCTGTCCTGCATTAT
Organism: Grammomys surdaster; assembly: GCF_004785775.1. Classification (NCBI taxonomy): domain Eukaryota; kingdom Metazoa; phylum Chordata; class Mammalia; order Rodentia; family Muridae; genus Grammomys; species Grammomys surdaster. The sequence goes on along the minus strand of NW_021604563.1, from coordinate 20,840,243 downwards.
CTTGTATAGTCTCTGTACTGGCTGGTTTTGTCTATCAACTTGACACAAGCTGGAGTCAGAGAAAGCAGCCTCCCTTGAGGAAATGCCATGAGATCCAGGTATAAGGCAGTTTCTCAATTAGCGATCAAGGTGGGGAGGGCCCAGCCCTTTGTGAGTGGTCCCATCCCTGGGCTGGTGGTCCCGGGGTCTATAAGAAGGCAAGTTGAGCAAGCCAGGGGAACCAATCCAGAAATCAGCATCCCTCCATGACCTCTGCCTCAATCAGCTCCTGCCTCTTGGTTCCTGCCCTGTGTGAGTTCCAGTCCTGACTTCCTTTGATGACCAATAGCAGTGTGGAAGTGTAAGCTGAATAAACCCATTTCACTTTCTCATAAGAAAGAAAAACATAAGTGAAACTAAGAGTTTATTTTAAAAATATAAATAACATTGAGAACTCTTATGTTGATTAACCTAGAAAAAGAAACTAATGAAAAAACAGTCATTTAAGACTATAACATAAAAATATAATGCATCATAAGAAGTGTGTGATATTAAATTGAGTAATTTCAAAGAAATCCACAAAGTCCTAGAAACATATAAAATACAAAACTTTAGCAAATCTAAAGACAAATAAAAGGAACAAATCAGGGATTATGACCCTCTCATTAGACAAATGTTCAAGATTCTGATGGCTTCACTGATGAATCATGAATATATTTAAAGAAATTGTACTGTTAAACTCCTCCAAATTCTGAAGCAAGACTGATAAACTCATTTTAAGAGCCAAGTGTTGAGATGATACTAAAAACAGGTAAGAAAACTACAAGAAGAGCAAATTACAGACCAATATCCCTGACTAACCTAGAAGAGAAATCCCCAACAATGTGCTAGTAAATGGAGTTCAACAGTAGATTGAATGTATCATTCATCATAATTAAGTTGGATTTGTTGCTAGGATACAAGAACAGAACAACATTGGCAAATATGCAATGCGGTACACAAGTTGAACCAAATGAAAAAGTGCACTCATTTCAACAAGAACAAGCCTTTGAAACAAAATCAGCATCAACTTCATAATGAAAACTCAATAAATTTGATACTGAAGTCATACAATTTAAATACAAAAAAGGAAGGAATTTATACTATAAATTTAGTTGCAAATCCATGGATAGGGCAGTCACAAGCCCAAGAAAAGAACATTTTACTGTAATTTTGCTAAATGGGCCTGAAGACAACTGCTTTCTAAATCCTTACTGTTATCTTTATACGTTAGTGCTGCTTTCAGCTTTCATCAAAGAAACCTATTATAATTATTATTATTATTCCCCATACAGTAGACTCACAGCTGATCAAAGTATGGGCAATTCGTGACAGAGGATTGCTCATCCCTAACTGGACATGTATCACACACATTCAAGGCTCAGGGAATTTCATGAAAGAGGGTAATGAAAGAGTAAGAGCTAGAGGTTGGGAAGAGCTCTGGGAAACAGGATCTTGGACATGGCATGCGCAATGCATTCATGAACTCACTGCAGCTTTGGCTTCCTGCACTACACTGAACGTGATTGTGTCTGTTGCCATTTTATCATCCCTGGGGAAATCCACTCCTCACTGTGGGCCTAAATAGAGCAATTTTTAGCTGTGTTGCCACTGACTGGTAAGTTGCTCATGTTCCAGGAAATAACATCCCAGTTACATTCATTCAAGTGCCCTTAATTAAACTTGGAAAGTAAAAAAAAAAAAAGACATTAAAGTAAAATGGGGATTATAAGAGGAAGAAGAGCTGCAGAAAGAGAGAGAAGGGATGAGAGAATAATGTGGAGTTAAAATGCCCCAGACTCAGTATATGTGTGAAACTGTCAAAGAATAGAAGTGTGTAGACAAGTATTTTATACTACAAATTAAGATTAAAAAGGAATAATATAAAAAGTGCATAAAACAAAATAAGCCTTTGCTTTTCTTTTAAATACATCAAAAATTTCTTGCACTATTTTCCATTAGAGTTTTCAATAGGCAATTTTTTGATCTTTTATTCACCCTGAAAACTTGGGTCTCTGTGGAAAAACATTGAAACAGATGGCTACAAGCTATTGTAAACAGGCAGCTTTTGTGGAAATTTACCAGCCTGAGTACTCACAGACCTTGTAAATAGGTAGCCTTGGCAGATAATACAAACTTAGATAAGGACAAGTGAATCATAGGCAGAGTCATAGTGACTTGTCCCCTGAACCTTCACCCAGCCGATACCCTGTTCTGAAAGATATCTGTATTCCCCTCTGAACATCCATGCTCCAGCATCATCCCCTTCCCCACGTCCTACCTTTTTGTGTTTATAACCCCTGTGTGAATGAGTATAAATTACGATTTGGAAAAAAATAAAGAAATTATTTTAAAAAAAGGAGAAAGAAGAATAAATATGTGTGTTTTGTTTAAACATTTACTAGGTTCTTGACTATGGTAGAGAATCTAGCATCCAACGTTTAAAGAGAGCTAAATTTTTCCGAAATAAATTAAATTATTATAGTATTTTATTTACCAAATATATTTATTATACATATTTACTATTTAGCATATATGTAATTTATTTACCATTGAATTATTTTAATGTATTTCTTATTGAAAAATTCATACAATACATTCTAATCACACTCTCCCCTCTCCCATCTCCTCTTACCTGTTCTTATCCACCCAACTCTACAACCTTTGACACTTTTGTAAACAAAACAGTCTACCAAAAAAGGGAAAAATCAGTACACACACATAACATTAAAACACAAAAATTAGAAACTATAATATAGAAGACCAGTAAGATAAAAGATACCTGAAGAAAGCAATATGAGACAAAAGGTCTAGAAAAATGTGAGAGGGTGTTTTGCATTGGTCATCCATTGCTGGCAATGGGACTAAATGTGGTCAACATACCTAATGAGACTGCACTGTAGAAATCCAATTTTTCCTTTGTGAGTAGATATCAATTGCAGATAGCTTCTTTGTTAAAGTTAGGAGATAAGTAGATGTGTATTGCTTTGTGACAGTCTGATTATTTTCAGTGCTAGACTTGATTCAATCCAGAGCAATGGCCACTCTAAAAACGTGTTCTAATCTCAACTAACTTAGACCCCTGAGATCTCTCAGAATCTGAGCCACCAACCATGCAGCATATACTAGCTGGTACAAGGCCCCGGACATTTGTGGAGGACTGCCTGGTATGATCTCAGCAAGAAAGAAAAAAAGTGCCAAGAGACTTGAGGCCCCAGGGAATGGAGGCCCCAGGCAGGGGACGAGGGTGAGAGACATCCTCTTAGAGATATGTGGGAGGAGAAAAGGGATGAGGAACTGTCCGAGGGTGGACTGGGAGGGACTATAAAAAATAAAAGTCATAAAAAACATTAAAATAAAGTATATGTTCTACTATTGGGTTACAGCCCACTTTTCAGATTTTATTTTGTAAATATTCAAAATTTGACATATTTTTATAATGCTTCTTTACAAAAATCAGTCCCCAAATGAAATCTTCTTGGTATTAATCTGTTCATGCAATTTTTCAGAATAGCATTTGAAAAACACAAGTATTTTGGTTTTTACAAAATATTTGTTTTTACAAAATGTTTATTTTTATAAATATTTTCTTTTTTACAAAATATTCAGTTTTATAAAATATTTATTTTATTTTTAAAAAGGAAGAGGAGATTGGGTTGTAGGAAGGAATAAGGTGAGAAACAGCTAAAAATAAGGAGCATTTGAAAGGTAGAATGGAAACCTAATATAGTAGAAACTTCCTAAAAAAAAAAATATATATAATTGCATATATATATACATATGTATGCAATTTAAATGAAATAACCAAATAATTGGGGAGACAAGAGTACCAACTGGTCATCTCTTGTCACCAAATGAAGTTTCCAGTATCAAAATTGAATTACATCTAATTGAGTTTTTGACCAAATATTCCCCATAGGAATCCCCACACAATTGGAGGTTGTTGCCAAGAAACTCTAGATTCCTCTCCACAAACTGACAAGTCCCCATTACTGAAGACAATATCTACACAAGTCATTGGTTCAATATGGAGATGTTGAGTTGATGCCTACATAGAGCCTGAACCCCCTTTTAGCATCTTTGTTACAGGAAGGTCCTCTGCAAGCTACCAAAAGAGAAACAAAAACATCGAGCCAGCCACAAATCCTCAATCTACAGTGGTACACTGCCTTTGAGATATGCTAGGGCAATGGTGGCAAGAAATCTTGTAGGAGTAACCAACTAATACCTGATTTGACTTAAGGCCCATTCCATGAGATGGTATCAATACCCAACACTGCTTGGATGAGCAAGAATGTAAATCAAGATATTCCAGAGGACTAAGGTAAAAATCAAATAATACTTTTGAGAGAGAGAGAGAGAGAAAGAGAGAGAGAGAGAGAGAGAGAGAGAGAGAGAGAGAGAGAGAGAGAAGAAGAAGAAGAAGAAGAAGAAGAAGAAGAAGAAGAAGAAGAAGAAGAA
>NW_021604563.1:20829407-20835754 GCF_004785775.1 Grammomys surdaster | reverse complement strand
AAGAAGAAGAAGAAGAAGAAGAAGAAGAAGAAGAAGAAGAAGAAGAAATTATTAATAAAATGACTCCTACTGACATTCTGCTATATTCCATAGATCAATGCGTTACTCAGCCATCACCAGAGATGCTTTCTCCTGCTGCAAATAGAAACAAATGGAGAGACCCACAGCCACACATTACTCAGAAAGTGAGTTACCTTAGAACATTCAGCCCTAAATAGAATACCTCCATAGTAACAGAGTAAAGGTTTCTCCATCTTGTCTCAGCTGAAGCCATCTTTTTCCTCTGCCCTGAAAAATCTTGTGGGAATGCACTCAACCGTTTTCTCAAAACTCAAGGTCAAAATTCCTCTGCTAACTATATATTCTTGTCTCTTGTTTAACTGCTCGCTTGCTTCTTCCCCCAACTGCCAATCGGGATGTAGTTTTTCTACTTAATACAGATTCTCAATTCAATTTTTGTTCTTTGCTGAGTGCTCTCTGGGTTTTTACCCCATAGCATCTATCAATCCTTCTCTCTCAGAGCTTAGGGAACCTGGAGGAAGAAAAGGCACAAAGAAACAAAGGGGATGAAGGACACCAAAAACATAATGCCCCCTAAATCAACATGAGCAAAATTAATTTGAACTCAGAGACTGAAGTGGAATGCACAGGGCCTACACAGGTCTGCATCAGGTCCTCTGTCCCTGGAGTACAGGTTCCAGTTTAGTAGAATTTTAGAATTACCAAATGTGCAAACATTTGGGTCTCTAGTTCTTGTGCCTTGTCTTGGATTCTTTTCATTCTGTTTGGTTTGTATTGTCTAAGTTCAATATGATAGTTTTTTGTTTTGTCTTATTATATTTTATTTTGTTATATTTAAAATTAAGAAATATATAACCGCTAGGATAAGTGTTAACAACTGAACTGTTAGTTATAACTGCTAGGAAATTGAAATCAATTTTCTGAAACATAGTGACAACATTATGTCACATGAGCGATATAGGTGGGATTTCATATTCAAATCATAATGATTAGCAATTTTAAATGTTTAATTTTGTTGGTTATATTTGGGCATATAAAATGGTGTTTGCAGAATATTTTTTAAATTACTTGAAAGTTACCATGATTTTTATTCAAGATGTATAGAAATTTGATATGATCTATTATAATCCCTGCTATAATTCAAAATGTTTTATATCTTAGAAGTGAAATCTTCTTATGAAATGAACACCTACCAAATCGTTATCCATGCCATTTTTAGTCTTTGTCATTCAAAGATAGTAGTGGCTTTCCTGGCTTCTTAGAAAATACTCACAATGATTCTAGTATAGGCAATAGTGAAACATTTTCAATAACAATGAACTAGCTAAAAATACCCATAGATAGGACTATATACCATAAGACTCACACATGTAAGTCTCTAATAGCATTTCTTCTATTACTTGATAGCATAGCATTTAACTAAGGAATTTTGTAACTCTGGTGAGGAATATGACAGATTCATGAAATGTGCTCTGTCAAGATTAATCAGAAGAAGAATTAATTACAAAGAACTAATTATCCAGAATTTTATGACTTTTTGAATATTATTTAAGTATAAAAAATATTCTTTCTTAACTTTTGAGCCTTCTGTAACTTACAACAATGTAGTAGTTTATTCTATAAACCAGAACCTTACTAATTTCTCTAGAATTTGGAAACTCCTGTCAAGAATTCTTATTTTTATGGCAATATAGTTGATTGTATAATTTCTGTAAGACTTTTTCTCCTTTGTAAAAAGGACATAATTGGAATTGTGTTATTAACATTAGTAATGTGAGGAAGAATTTGAATCAAATGCTTTTTTTGATAATAACTTGCATATTATCAGGTATCATGTTTTCTGAAACTAAGATAGACTTTAGATAAATATTCACAAAGCCCTATTGTCAGAAAAAAAAAAACAGTTTGGTACCTAGGGTACTTCTTACCCTTACATCTGAACATGTGAGAAAACTGGTCTCTTGGGCCTGACATTATTGCCACCATTCTATGGAAGGAGCCATGATGGTGACTGATTGTAAATCTTGTCCTCTAGACAAAACAGGAGTTTAAACAGAAATGCAAATAAAACTGAAGGAATAAGGAATATTACAATTTTTAACATTTTCCATCAAGAACAGGAGCATCTTTGCTGTTAATAAAACAAACAAAAACAAACTACAAAACCACAAAATAACAGCAATAACAACAACAACAAACTACTCTGTCTGCAAGATAATTTCCACTACTTCCTTACAAACATCCCATTCCTTCCAGGTGTGCACCTAAGTTTCCTCAAATACAATTCACAAAAAAGAAAAACATAATCAAGTGATATTGGAAGATCTGTGGAGTCTCCATCAGTCTAAGTAATCCTGAATACAATCGGTTTGCAAGCCATCTTTTAGGGAGTCAGCTCTATACCAACTCAGTGAAAGAAATTGTTATGTCTTCATGGGAAATGCACACATCACCAAGGAAAGATATTTCCTGAAAAGGACACTTCAGGAATACTAGAGGCATCAAGAATAGAGGAATGTGGACTGGAGAGATGGCTCAGTGGTTAAGAGTACTGACTGCTCTTCCAGAGGTCCAGAGTTCAATTCCCAGCAACCACATGGTGGCTCACAACCATCTGTAATGGGATCTGATGCCGTCTTCTGGTATGTCTGAAGAGAGCAATGGTGTACTCATATACATTAAATAAATAAATAAGTAAATAAATAAATAAATCATTAAAAATAGAGAAATTTAAGACAAGTATTATAGATTAAGTCTGCTGGCAACTCCTTGTTTTGTCTCTGTATTTTCACAAGGCTTTAAAATAACTTACGTTGTTTATGAAAAATTGTAAGTAAAAAATCTTTAAAAGGCCTTTGTAGTTGATTGCCAATTTTTTACATGTCTAAGTAATCATGTCAAAAGCAATGAAACTAGACTTAACTTTAAAATGAGAATCAAAAAGAAGAGTGACTGTAAGGTTTTATTTCAATGGTAAAACTTAAGTTTATGAAGTAATAGCCTCATTAATGATAGATGATAGCTTAGTCATTGCCTGATATATTTCCACCTCTTGTTAAGCCCATTTTATTATCCATTTTACGTTTTTTTGAAACATATCTATATACATATCAGGTTCTGGTGCCTCTGTCAGTCCTAACATCCTGAGATATCATACTCCAATTCTCAAAATTAGCATTTCAGATCTTTTCATCCTACCTGCAACACTAAGAACTGATGTACTTTTCTGACACCCTACAAATTGAGGTTGGAAGAAATGACAGATTATATATTCTGTTCCTGATGCTGTCTTGGCCATTCAGAAACAGTACCAGAGCACCTGATACCAGCATCAGTGAGAACATGATACAGGAAAAATACTTTGAATCCATCAAAATATGTTAATTTTATATGTAGTTTTGTTATATATAAAATAATTAAGTATATTGAAAGTAATATATAATCTTCAGAAGGTGCCTCTAGGCTTAGAAAACATTTTGCAGTCAATGGCCACAATCAACTTTTCTTTACTTTTCATAAAATTATGATTCATTTGAATGTTGAAAGTTCAAACCACTCAGTAATCTGCATTTATTACCATTTTTGACAGATCCATTAGCTGGCTCTTAGTTAACCACATCAACAACAATCAAATGAGAAATTGATGAACTTCAAAAAAGAAAGAATATCCCTTTTTACTTAAAAGGTAGATGCTGATGTGGAAGACAGGAAGTGCATGCTGATAAGAGCCTGATATGGATATCTCCTCAGAGGCCTTCAAGAGTCAAACATATTCAGAGGCAGATGCTCACAACTAGCCATTGAACTGATCATGGGGTTCTCAATAGAGGAGTTAGAGTGAAGACTGAAGGAGCTGAAAGGGTTTGTGGCACCATGAGGAGAGCAACAATACCAACCAACCACAGCTCCCAGGGTCTAAACCACCAGCCTGGGAGCACTTAGGGGGGGATCCAGGGCTTCAGCTGAATATGTAAAAGTGGAGGGCCCTGCTGGGCATAGGTGGAAGAAGAGAACCTTGACCTCATGAAGGCTGGATGCCCCAGGGGGTGGGAATTTTGAGGGTGGGGAGGTGGGAGTGGGGGGGTGTAGATAGAGGTTACATCCACAGAGAAGAAGGAGGAGGGGCGAGGGGATTGGTGGTTCCGAGGGGGTGGTGGGGGATGGGGTAAGGGGACAACATAGGAAATGTAAATAAATCATTCAATAAAAAAAAAAAAAACAAACTTAAAAGGATACATTTACAAAGACTATACTCTTCACCAAACTGTAGTGAGCACTTTAAGACCTCTTTTTAAAATATATTTTTAAGCTTTTAAAATAAATTTGTGTTTGAGTGTATACATGATAGAACACATGTGTGGAGGTCAGAAGGCAACTTTGTGAACTTGATTCTCTCCTATCTTTATGTATGTTCTGGGAATCAAGCTCAGGTCTTCAGGATTGATTAGGGTTGTTTTTTTCCAATTGAGCTATCTCACCAGTCTTCGAATATATGTTGATATTCGACATCTTTATTCTACTATTTAGAGCCCAGTTTCAGAAAGAATCCCACTAAGCCACTGTATTTCTGTGGCTATATCTATGACAATTATTGGCAGTAAATCTCCATAAAATAACCATTTCACAGTGATACACTTAAAATATAACATGTAGTAAACATATTCATCCATAAAAATAAACAAATAATAAGTGAGTAAATAAATGAATGAATAAATAAATAAATAAATAAATATGAGGAACATAAAAAGACAAACTAAGACCCAGAGAAGAACTCAGCAGGACAAATATTAAATCTTGTAGCTCCAGGCTGATCATCTAGAGAATGTGGTATTTGTGCTATATATGAAGTCCCAATTGTTTTATCATTCTTGCCCTATAGCCTTGCTGGTTACATAACAACTGCCCTCTTTCTTCAGTTGGCTCCTTGTGGCTGGCTTTCGTAGACGTTCTGCCTTCCTAGCACCTCTGATCTTGGGCCTCCACTGCAGCCTAAACTTTACCCTCACAAATTTGTATCTCTGCCTCTTAGAACATATCTGTTGGGACCTAGAAGCTGTCAGATAATCTCTAACCTCTCTCTGGCCTTATATTAAAATCTAGATTGAAGCCTTCAAGACTCTACAATTCTGATGTTTATAGACCACAAAATCCAACACTACATCAGTATGATCAAGGTCTGCCACCAGTGGGAAAAGCCACTCCTACCTCTACCCCAACTTCTTTTATTTTTCTTTTGTTTTGTTTTATTACTGAACTGGGAAAATTATTTTATATCATTTATTTATGAACTGGGAACACATTTCCATAGGTAGTTTAGTATTTGCACGGTGGATGGGAGAGCTTTTCTCAAAGCAGAATCTTTCAAAAGAGTTGAGACCTTTCCACCATTGATCTGGACGGCGGGAATCTGGTCCATTTCTAATTCTGGTCAAAGCTTATTTGCTACTCTTCTTGTTCAAAACCAACTAAACAAAAACATCTACTTCTTTGCCTACAACTTTAAAGATTTCCCTTTCCTGTGGGAACCTACTTTTAAGAATATTTTCTCTTTTCCCATAATAGTAGGGTAACTTGAAGCTTTCTTTTCCAGATTTCTTAGTGGATCATTTTTGTATTTAGTCTCATTAAGTCATGGGGGTTGGAAAAGGGTCTATTCTCCTAATATAAAGAATACAAGGCCTCTGTTCCAATTTCCCATAGAGTACTTGTTCCATGTGATCTGCCATGTGAATAGCCTTCACTTCCCACATTCCTGTTGTTATCCTATCTTTGCAAATAATAGTAAACCCCAAATATATAATTTCACTCTTTTACTCTCCTACTTTCTCCATATTTTATCTCTAAAAGCTTTCTGATACTAATTTTCTATATTGGTTAATTTTCATAAGCTTGATGAAATGCCAAAGAAAACAAAGTTCTCACATTTCTTTTTAATATTGTGAGTTGAATCCAATATTTATCCTTTACTATATTGTTATACCAATTGAAAATATTCTGAAATAGAGTCTTCCTACACTAACACTAACAAATGTCAGAATTTTTTCTTTAACATCATTTCCTTTCTTCGATAACTACTGACTTAGAGAAAATATGTTGATGTTGGTTTTGGTTTCTTGAGATAAGATTTTTCTGTATAGACTTGACTGTTTTAGAAATTGCTCTATAGACAAGGCTGGTCTTGAACTTAAAGATCTTCCTGCCTTTTTCTCTCTAGTGCTGGGATTAAAGGCCTGCAGCACCACTGCCCAGAGATTTATTTTATATGTGGTAGTATATGACAAACCACACACACACACACACACACACACACACACATATATATATAT
>NW_021604563.1:20810992-20829307 GCF_004785775.1 Grammomys surdaster | reverse complement strand
ATATATACATATATATATATATATATATATATATATATATATATATATATATCAACAATAAAAGAACCCACACAGCAAGATGGCTAAGTGTGGGACTGGAGATACGGCTCTGTGGTTAAAGGGTCACAACCTAGGCATATAAGAGTCAAAGAGGCAGCCATATTGGGGTCTGAACTGTGTCCCCAAAGGGAGATTGTGCAACATTGCTTTAAATTTAATTTTGCCTTTCTTTTTTACTTATTCACTTTATGTCCCACTCATTGTCCCTCTCCCAGTTATCCCTTCTCACAATCCTTATTCCCTCCCCCTTCCATTTTCTTCTGAGCAGATGAGTACCTCCTACATATTCTACCCCCCATACCCTGGCACTTTAAGTCTCTGTGAGGCTAGGCATTTCCTCTCCCATTGAGGCCAGACAAGGCATCCCAGCTAGTAGATCATGTCCTATGTACAAGCAAGCACTTTTGGGATAGCCCTTGGTCTAGTTGTTCATGACCCACATGAAGGTCAAGCTGCATATCTGCTACAAGTGAGTGAGGAGATCTGTGTATGTTCTTTGGTTGGTGGCTCAGACTCTGAGAGCCCCAAGCGTCCAAGTTAGGTGACTCTGTTCATCTTCTTATGGAGTTCCTATCCATTTCAGGGCCTGAAATTCTTCCTCCTAGTCTTTCATCAGTGTCCCCACACTGCATCAACTGTTTGGCTGAGGGTATCTGTATCTGTATGAGTCAGCTGGTAGGTGGAGCTTCTCAGGACAACATGCTCCTGTCTGCAAGCATAACAGAGTATCATTAATATACTGTTAGGGATTAGTGCTTGCCCACTTGATGGGTCTCAAGTTAGGGAGGTTGTTTGTTGATCCTTCTCCTATACCTGCATTACTTGTAGACATGATAAATTTTGGGATGAACATTTTGTGGGAGGTATCTCTATCAGTCCAATGGAGTTACTGCACAACTACAGGAAGTGGCCCCCTTCAGGTTCCATATCTCCAATGTAGTGAATCTCAGCTAAGGTCACCCCCATTGATACTTGGAAGCCTCCTTTATTCCAGGCCTCTGAATTTAAAAAAGAAAAAATGTCACGTCACAACAAAATACAAGAAATGTATCCTTCTACTGGCTAGGAAAAAGACAATGTATATGCTATTTGTTGCCATACTCATGTTTTTCTAGACAACAATATTTTTTTATCTGAGATTTAGTTTTTAGCAGCCCCTCTCTCTATGCAGACAAATGTATGCATATATACATATAAATATATTCATCTTAAGTAAAAGCAAAGTTTATGCTTCACAATTCTCCAACATCATATTTTAACTTCACATATTTTGAACAACTTATCAGTACATATTAGTCTACCTTATTCTTTAAAATTATTAATATATACTGGTATTTCCTTATGAGTATATAAAGTATTTAGATCTTATTCAATCTTCTATTAGTATTTCTTATCATCTCTATTCCCCTTTCTGTTGTAAATCTTTAATAATCTTATTTTCCTGTCATTCTTTTTAATATTTTTCTAGATAATGTATGCAAAAGAAAACATGTATTTATTGTCTTTGTGGAATTGGATTATTTCCATAACATGATGACAACTATTTACATAAATTCTCCATAAAAAAGTATAATTTCATTCTTCTTTACAACTGAGTAAAGCTTCTCTATACACATAATTTCTTTATTCATTCATCCACTGAAGAGCAACAAAACTGAGTGTTTAATTTGGCTCTTGTGGATACTGCTGTATAAAGTGGGTAAATATTGGTATACAGGTTCAATCACAGAATTGGCAGTGAACTTTACAAAATATTGGAAAATGAAGATGAAGTACCACTGGCAAATAAATGCATGAAAATGATGTTTACTATTCCTTATTACGGAAAAGCAAATTACTACTATATTTTGATTCCACTTCACCCCAGTCAGAATTATTATCAGCAAGAAAATAAGTAGGAACATCAACAAATGACAGCAAGTATTCAAGGGAAAATGAATGATTGTTTACTGTTAGAGAAAATATATATAGCTACTATAGAAATTAGTATGGAGAACCATCAAAATTGGAAAAGATAATATTCATATTATTTAGCTAAATCATTTCTTGGCAAACAAAAAAGGATTCAGTCCAATTAGTAAATACCCGTATGCTTTATTCTTAGATATATTTTGAATAACTCTGGTAATTTCATATATTAGATTTAATCACATTCATTCCATTTTCCAAATTCTCCCAGATCTACTCCACCCTACCCACCCAATGTGTATCCTTGTTATAAACCTATCAAGTTTAATTTGTGTTACCCATACACAAGTATATGTGGCAATTTACTAGAGAATGGTATACGTGATCAGGAGCCAAATCATTAAACAAAATAAATGCTCCATCTTCCAGCAGTTTTGCATTATTAATAGATACTCAGCTAGAGGTGAAACTTCATACCCATGACCATCTCCCTCCTCCATATCAGTATTTTGTTTTTCTTGAACTTCAAAAGCTCTTGGATATGCTGTTACAACATATGAGTATTCACATGTACAAATACTGTATTGTGTCCCCAAAACTTTGTAATCATCCACTACTTCTGGCTCTTACAATCTTTCTGACCCTTCTTCTTGAGTAATACCTGATACTTGGGAGATGGAATGTGATACAATTGTCATATTTGGGGTTGATCATTATTCAGTCTTTTACTCTCTGCATGTGGGTTAATCATAGGACTCTGTGATAATCATTATCTTCTGCAGAAAGGGGTTTTATGTGATGATAATTGAAAGATACACTATGGATATAAAAAGTGATTAGAAGATTGTCTGTTTATTATTGTATACATTTAACATATTAAGAATAATTTTACCTTTGGTGCCTAAGATTGATCTATCCACAGCTTCTTGATACTGATGAGAGTGTCAGATATGGGTTTTATCCTTTGGGGCAATTCATAAATCCAAACTGAAAGTTGACTACCATGACATCTGTGTTACTATTATAGAAATGAGTATATTTGACATGCCAGTCTTTACCATATCTCATAGCATTCACAGTTTGATCTGCTTAATGAATCCTTTTTTAAAAAAATCATCAGCACTCACAGGACCTTCAGGCATGAAATCTAGCCAGTAAGCTTCTAAATGGGTACCAGCTTGATTTCTCCATGAGTCAGATATGTGGTATCCTTGATAATAGGGTCTTATGGTCACATTCTGGAGAGTAAACTAGAGAAATGGCAATTGCCTATATGGTTTAGGGGATCTAGAGAACTTTAGTAACCGACAACTCCAAAAGAGGTAACCTATTCCACCTTTACATAGACAAGACAAGGAGGGTTAAAGAGAGCATGAAATAGGTCAGTGAAGGTCCTGAGATAAATCAGAGAGAGAAAGAGACAGATGAATGCTGGTACAAGAATTGGTTTTCAGCCTCTCCAAGGTTGTCAACCCTATTTCCTCCCATCTTGGGACCATTATTTGGGTTCTTATTGCTTTTTTCTGCTGGTCCCTGGGCCTCAAATAGGCAGACTAACTCTGTGATACAACAGATAAATAATTTGGTAGCAAAACCTATTCAGATATATTATCATAATTTAGCTATGGAGGACCATGAGACTCAAGGTGAGGTTGTTACTTTATACAAGGTGTTTCGAAAACCCATCTCCACCCAACCTAAAAGGGGGGACTTCTGCCCCTAGACCAAGCACAGAGGGGCCACCCAGAACCCCCTCTGACAGGCGAACTGAATTTTTGCTTAGGCTGTGAGGCTAAGCACTGCAAGGGAATATCAATAAAAGATAAAAATATCTCTCTGGTTTCCCTGAGGGACAAGCCTGACTGCATAGGGGTTGATGTCAAAAGTATCCCCACTCCAGGAAAAAGACATCGGGATGGGTATGGCCCTCATGCCTCACTGGACAACAACAGGGGGACCGGAGCCATTACAAGGTCTCCTTCAAGTACTAAAGGTCAGGCCTCTATCCCCTCCTTCACAAGATTAGAATTGCCACAGCCCTTCTATACTTAGAGAAGGGAGGAGATGTCAGGGGCAGCCCTGATTACACACTGAAGGCCTAAAATCAGCCATAGGCCTAAAATCAGCAATAGGCCTGTCATACATGTATACTAACACCAAGTCTTGGGTCTCTGTGGTAAACACTGAAACAGATGGCTATAAGCTAATGTAAACAGGCACCTTTTGTGGAAATTTACAAGCGTGAGTAGTCATAGACCTTGTAAATAGGTAGCCTGGGCAGATAATACCAACTTAGATAAGGGCAAGCGAGTCATAGGCAGAGTCATAGTGACTTGTCCCCTGAACCTTTACCCAGCCGATACCCGGTTCTGAAAGATATCTGTATTCCCCCTGAACACCCACACTTCAGTGTCATTCCCTTTCCCACATCCTGCCTTTCTGTGTTTATAACCCCTGTGTGAATGAATTACGATTTGAGAAAAAATAATTTTTTTTAAAAAAAGAAGTAACCTATTCCTGCAACTGGGTTTTTTCTTAGTCTATGATGTCTAATAGAGACATTCCTTCCCCTTAGGAACTTAAGTCTATATATGGGTTTTTATATGTATACATGTATATATTTTAGAAAGCTTATATAGTAGTAGGTTTTTATGTGATTTTCTCTCAGAATGTAATGTTAGTTATTCATTCCTCCCTGCATTCCTTCATCTACCATTCCCACCATTTTTTACCCCATTTAATTATTCCTATTTCATTATTCTTCTTTACCCTTTATATCACTTCATTTTACCTTCCCTTATTAAAAAAAAAAAAAAACCTCCCCCAAGTTCCCTTACTAATTTTCTGACCTCTACGGTTATTTCAAATGGAACAAATATATCTAGAGATTTAAATCTAGCATTCATATATGAGATAAAACATTTAACATTTTGTCTATCTGGATCTGGATTATCTCATGCAAAATGATTGGTTTCAGCTTCATCCATTTACATAAGAATTTCATTTTTCTCAATAACTAAACAATTTTCTACTTTATAAATGTGTCACTTTTTATTGTCCATCCCTATATTGGTGAGAATCTAGGCTTTTTCCATTCACTGGCAACTATACCCTGTAGTACAGGAATTAAGACTAATAACATGAAACCAAAAGGGTTTTTTATTATGTTTTTGCTACAAAGGACATCATTATTTGAATAAAGTTGTAGCCTACAAAATGGGAAAATGTTTAGCAGCGTTACATCCAACAGAGGGCTAATATTCAGAACATATAAAGAATTAAGAAAACTAAATACTAAGAAAACAATTAAAAATAGTGCATGGAACTAAAACAGGAAAATCTCAAGAAACAAAACAAAAACCAAATGGCTGAGCCATTTTAAAGTTATGTTCAACATCCCTAGTATCAGGGAGATGCAAGTTAAAACTACTTTGAGACTTCATCTCATCCCTGTCAGAATGGCTTAGGTAGAAACCCAAAAACAACAACAACAAACAATGATAAATACTTGCATGGATATGGGGAAAAAACAACTCTGATTCATTGTTCCTGACAATAAAAATTGGTGTAGCCAATATGGGACTCAGTGTGAGGTGTCCTCAAGAAGCTAGAAGTAAATCTATCACATGATGCAGCTGTGATGGTTTGTATATGTTTGGCCCAGGGAGTGGCACTATTAGGAAGTGTGGCCTTGTTGTAGTAGGTGTGACTTTGTTGGAATAGAAGTGTTACTGTTGGCGTGGGCTTTAACATCCTTGTCCTAGCTGCCTGGGAGTCAATTTTCTTCTAGCAGCCTTCAGATGAAGATGTAGCACTCTCATCTCCACCTGCACCATGCCTTCCTGGACACTGTCATGCTCCCACCTTGATAAGGGACTGAACCTCTGAACCTGTTAGAATTACATCTGACATCTCAATGAAGACCCTAAAAGCCAGAAGGGCCTAAACAGATACAGTGCAGACTCTGAGAGACCACAGATGCCATCTCACACGACTATACTCAGTAAATCTTTCAATCACTACATATAGAAAAAACAAGATATTCCATGATAAACTCAAATATAAACAACATCTATTCACAAACCCAGCCCTACAGAAGATCCTAGAAGGAAAACTCCAGCCCAAGTAGGTTAACTACAGCCATAAAAACACAGGAAATAATTACACACAAACAAAACCAAAAAGTGCATAGATGTATGTGCATGTGCACATACAGACACAGACATTCCTTACTACCACCACCATCACCCATCACCACTACCTGTACCACCACTACTGTTACTACTTCTTTTTTTTTTTTTTTTTTTTTGGTTTTTTTCGAGACAGGGTTTCTCTGTATAGCCCGGGCTGTCCTGGAACTCACTCTGTAGACCAGGCTGGCCTCGAACTCAGAAATCCGCCTGCCTCTGCCTCCCGAGTGCTGGGATTAAAGGCGTGCGCCACCACCGCCCGGCAATCATTGTTACTACTTCTACTACTACTACTACTACTACCACCACCACCACCACCAACAACAACAACAACAAAGTAACAGGAATTAACAATCACTCATCATTAATACCTCTAAATATCAATGGATTCAATTCTAAAAGACATAAGCTATCATAAAGGATTTGAAAACACGATCCATCTTTGTGTTGCATATATTAAACAGAGCTCAACATTAAGGATAAGCAAAGACCCAGTATAGGAGAACGCTAGGGTGCTGAGGCGAGAGTGTGTGGGCAGTTAGGGGAGCACCCTCATAGAAGCAGGGGAAAGGGGTAGGGGATAGAATGTTTGTGGAGGGGAAAGCAGAAGGGGGGATAACATATGAAATATAAATAAATAAAACAACCAATAAAGTTTTTTAAAAAGCAAATAAAACAAATTGTGTAATATCTTAACAGAAAAAAAAATTACCTCAAGGTAAAAAGGTAACAGGTTGGGAAAGATATTCCAAGAAAATGAACCCAAGAAGCAAGCTAGTAGCCTTTTTAATATCTCACACTTCAAACCATAATTAATCAAAAGAGTAAGAGGATTGACACTACATACTCATCAAAGGAAATTTCCACTAACATGACATTTCAATTCTTAATATCTATGTCTCAGACATAAGGAAAACCAGTTTTGTAAAAGAAACACTAAATCACATATTGATCCTCACACACTGATAGTGGAAGTCATAAATTCCTTATTTTAACAAATAAGGAATAAGGTCATCCATACAAAATCTAAGCAAATGAATGCTAGAGCTTATTTTTACAGGAATATTAATCTAGCAACATGGTTACTCTGGCTGGAATACAAACATGCCTTTAATCCCAGTAGATAGAGGCAAACATTGCTGAATTCAAAGACAGCTTGGTATAGAGCAAGTTTCAGGTAAAGAAATGCTTATGTCTAGTCATGGTTGTACTTGCTTATAATCCTAGCACTCAGGAGTCAGTCCTGTTCAGTTAGGTGAGTTCAGTTCAGCCAGTTGGGAGTCAGTGCAGTGGAGTTGAATTCATTCATGCGTTCATACAGTTCAATGCAGGTCAGCAGATGCAGTTGAAGCCAGTGAATAAGAAGCAGCAAGAAGCTTAGAACAAATTGCCAAAGTTAGTTTGATGTCAGAGCAATTCAGTGAGAAGCCGAGAGAAGCCAGATTGAATCAATCAGCTTGGAAAGAAGTTTCAGCCAGAAGACCTGAGTAGAACCAGCTAGCCATAGTTCAGAAAGAACTAGAAAGTGTGAGCTTAATTCAACAATAAGCTCAAATAAAAGTTACTTTTACACTGTTATTATAAAACCAAATGAACCTAACACATTTATAGAATATTCCACCCAAACATAAAAGAACAAATCTTTTCAACACCTCACAGAAATTTTTCCAAGATTGACCAAACATTTGAACAATCAAAAAAGCATGAGTAGATATAAAAAATTGGAAGTAAAGCCTTGCATTCTATCAGACAAGCAAGGATTACAGCTGGATATCAGCAACAGAAACAACAGAAAGATTACAAACTCATGGAAAGTGAACAAATTTCTACTCAATAAAAAAGGGGTCAATACAGAAATAAAGAAAAAAAGACAGTCTAAAATTCAGTGAAAATAAACAAACAACATACTCAAACTTATGGGACACAAGGAAAGCAGTGATAAAAGGAAAATTTATAGAACTAAGAAAGCAATCACAAGTGGGGAGGGAGGGAGGGTCCATGGAGGGAAAGTGGACTGGAGTCAAGGAGAGAAGGTAACCTGATCTGATATTGGGTTAGGGAAAAGGACTGAAGCACTTAAGGCCAGCAGAAAGAATGGAAACAGTCAATCTCAGGAGGTAGTAGGTTGGGGGCCCTCTAGAATGTACCAGAGACCTGGGAGGTGAGAGATTCTCAGGACTCAAAGGGAAGGACCTTAGATGAAATGACCAACAGTGGGGAGAGGGAGCTTATAGAGTCCACCTCCAGCAGGAAGACAGGTCATAAAATGAGGGAGGAAGTTGCCATCCCACAGTCAGAACTCTGACCCATAATTGTTCCTGTTTGAAAGAGCTACAGGGATGAAAATGGAGAGGAGCCTGAGGAAAAGAAGGTCCAGCAACAGTCTTAAAGTGGGATCCAGCTCAAGGGGCAGTCCCAAGACCTGACACTATTACTGAGGCTACAGAGCACTCTCAAAAAGGGACTTATCATGACTTTCCTTTGAAAGACCCAACAAGCAGCTGAAAGAGTCAGATGCAGATATTTGCACCCAAACCAATGGACAGAAGCTGCTGACCCCTGTGGTTGAATTAGGGAAAATCTGGAAGAAGCTGAGGAGGAGGGTGACCCCATAGGAGGAATAGCAGTCTCAGTCTGGAACCCTGATATCTCACAGACACTGGACCACCAAAAAAGAGGCAGCATATACCAGCTGATATGTAGCCCCCAACACATATGCAGCAGAGAACTGCCTGGTCAGTGTTCAATCAGAGATGATGAACCTAATCCTAGGGAGCTTAGAGGTCAGGTGGGTTTGGGGGGGGGGAGTTGGGAAGATCCTCATGGAAACGGGGTTAGGTTGGAGGTATGGGATGTAGAACAGTGGGAGGGTGGGTGGGAGGGATAAAATCTGGAATGTAAAAAAATAAATAAATACATTTCAAATAAATTGAAAGAACTCTCACACTAGCAACTTAACAGCACACTGGCATACACTAGAACAAAAAGTAAGCACAGGAAAGAGGAGTAGATGGCAGTAAATGATCAAACTAAGGGAAAACCAAAACTAGTAAACTAGAAACAAAGGGAACAATTCAAATAACTAAAGAAATAAAGAGTTGGTTCTTTGGGAAAAATCAGCATGACAAATACTTCTCCAAATCATCTAAAGGATAGGAAAAAATTATAAAAATTAATAAAATCAGAAATTAAATAGAAGACATAATAACAGACACTTAGAAAACTTCAGAATCATAAGCACATACTTTACAACTCTGTACTCCACCAAATTGGAAAATCCTAAAGAAATGGATATTTTTCTCAATCCATACCACTCACCAAAGTTAAATTGAGATTAGATAAGCAATTGAAGTGTATATGTATAACCCCTAATGAAATAGAAGCAGTCATCCAAAGTCTCCCAACCTCAAAAAAGCCCAGGATCATCAGTTTTAATGTAGAATACTTTTTTTTAAAAAAGATTTTATTTATTTATTTTATGTATATGACACACCAGATAAGGGCATCAGATCCCATTACAGTTGGTTATGAGCCACCATGTGGCTGCTGGGAATTGAACTCAGGACCTTTGGAAGAGCAGCCAGTGCTCTTAACCTCTGAGCCATCTCTCCAGCTCCTAGCATAGAATTCTAAGAGATATTCAAAGAGGAGTTAATTTCAATACTCTTCAAATTATTCCTCAAAGCAGAAACAGAAGGAAATTTGTCAAATTCACCTTATGAGGCTGTAGTCACCATGATATCTAAGTCACACAAAGATTCTGGAGAATTACAGAACAATATCTCCTATGAACATACATGCAAAAATACTCAATAAAAATACTTACAAACCAAATCCAAGAACGTATCAGAAAGCCAACCACCATGAACAAGTAGACTTCATTGCAGACATGCAGGAATGTTTCAAATATGAAAATTAGTAAATGTAATCCACCATATAATTAAACTGAAAGAAAAAAAGCCACATTATTGTCTCATTGGAGGCCAGAATACCCCTTGAAATAATCCAACACAACTTTATCGTAAATACATTAGGTATGCAAGGGACATACCTAAACACAATAATGGCAATTTACAGCAAGCCTATAGCCTACACTTATAGCAGTTAAACACATTCCTACAGCTGATAAACACTTTCAGCAAAGTGGCTTGATACAAGGTCAATTCAAAAATACCAGCAGTTCTCATATATATAAACAACAAATGAACTGAGAAAGAAATCATGGAGACAATGTCTTTTACAATAGCCTCAAATGATATAAAATATCTTAGGTATCTCTAGCCAAGCAAGTAAAAGGCTTAGATGATAAACACTACAAGCCTTTGAGGAGAGAAATTGAAGTAAACCTATTAGAAAATGGAAAGATCTCCCGTGCTCATGGATTGATAGGATTAACATAGTAAAAATGGCCATTTTACTAAAAGAAATCTACAGATTCAACACAATTCCCATCAAAATTCCAACACAGTTTTTCACAAATCTTGAAAGAGAAATATGGAACAATATGGGAAAACAAAAAACTCAGGAAAGCTAAAACAATCCTAAACAATAAAACGACCACTGGAAGTCTAACCATTCCCAATTTCAAGTTATACTACAAAACCATATTAATAAAAACTTCATGGTATTTGACATAAAGTCAAACAGGTTGATTAAAAGAACTGAATCAAAGACCATGATGTAAACCCACACATCCATAGACATCTAATTTTACATAAAGAAGCCAAAAATACACAATTTAAAAAAGAAAATATATTCAACAAATGGTGCTGGTCTAACTGGATGTCTGCATATAGAAGAATGTAAATAGATTCATATTTATTTATCTGTGCAAAATTCAAGTCCAAGTGGATCAAAGGCCTCACATAAAACCAAACACACTGAACCTGACAGAAGAGAATGTAAGGAAAAGCCTTGAACATATTGGCACAGGAGACAACTTTTTGAACAGAACATCAGTAATAGAAATTTTAAGTTCAACAATTAATAAATGGGATTTCAGAGAAATGAAACTATTCTGTAAGAAAAAGGACACCTACAATTAGACAAAGCAGCAGCCTATGGAATGTGAAGATATTTTTACCAAATTCATATCCAATAGAGGTCTAACAACTAGATATAAAAAATGAATAATCTAATTAAAATGCTGCAGATATAAACTGAATCCTCAATAAATGAATTTCAAATGGCTGAGAAACATTTAAAGAAGTGTTAAACATCCTTATCCATCAGGGAAATGCATATCACAACTATTTTGAGAGTCCATCTTCAGCTTGTCAAATGGCACAAGTGATCAATAACACAAGTGATAGCTAATACAAGCTAGGATGTGGAGCAGGGGAAACACCACTCCATTGCTGATGGGAGTATAAACTTGTATAGCTATTATGGAAATCAATATAGTGGTTCTGCAGAAAATTTGGAATTGATCTACCTTAGGACACAGCTATACTATTCTTGAACATCCTACCATAAGGACACTTGTTCAAATATGTTCATTGTGGCTTTCTTAGTAATGTAATAGTCAGAAACTAGAAACAACTTACATTTCCTTCAACTAAAGAATGTATTTAAAATGTGGTACAATTTACACAATGTAGTATTACTCAGTTGTTAAAAAAATTGACATGTTGATACTTGGTGACAATTTTATGCAACTAGAAAAAAATCATCCTGAATAATGTAACTCAGACCCTAAAAGACAAACATAGTATATATTCACTTATATTAGCTGTTGCTTACATGATTATCAAGACTCAAAGTGGTTTGGTAAAGAGGAGAGCACTAGTGTGCAAGCATGGATCTTCCTGGGAAGGAGAAATGATATAGATTTTGCGGATGGACTGGGGGCAAGTGAGGATGGGGGTAGGGGAATCAATCAGGTCAGTAGGAAGGATGGAGGGAGAGAGTAAGGAAAGAGATATCCAGAACTGAGTGTATTTTGAGCGGCAGTAGGGAAATCTAGTGCAGTAGAAACTTCCTGGTATCTATGAAGGTGGCCCTAGTGAGACATGCTAGTAATGCTGGATACAGAGTCTGTACTGACTATCTTTTGTTGCCAGGGAAGGCTTGCAGTGATGGGACTGGGTTTCATTCCATTGAGTTGTTGACTGAGGTGATCCCATGAAGATACCTAAACACCCGAGGATAGGACAGAGAGGATCACTTTCCACAAACTGACAGTAAAGTCTTGTTACCAAGGACAACATTCACACAGTTCATTGAATGTAGGGAGGTCAAGATGATAACTGAATAGAGCCTTCACCCCTAATTTATAGTCTTTTTTTGCATGGGAAGGTACTCTGTAGGCTACCAAAAGCGAAACATGAATAACAACTGAGCCACAAACATTCCACTTGCAATCTGTCCTACCTACATGATGTGTTGGGACAGTGGTGTTAAAGAACTTGTAGGGGTGGTTTAACTTGAGGCCCATGCCAGAAGAGAGAACTCATGCCTGAACCTGCCTGGATAACCAGGGACAGGAGACTATATAGCCCAGACACCTAGGATAGAATCAAACACAACTGGATAATAATAATGATGATAATGATGATGATGATGATAATAATAATAAATGAAATGATTTCTAATAATATTTTGCTATACTCATAGATTGCTGTCTTGTCTAGTCATCATAAGAGAGTCTTCCTTTCATAGCAGATGAGAGCAGGTGCAGAGACCCACAGCCAGACATAAGAGAGTAAATTGGAGTTCTCCACCAGATCCCCTTTCTTGGAGCTGGGGAACCCTATGGAAGAATGAGAGGAAAAATTGTAGGCTCCAGAGGGAATAGAGGATACCAGGAGAACATGGCTCACTGAATCAATGCAGCAGGTCTCACATGGGCTCACAGAGACTGAAGTGGCCAGCACTGGGCCTGTATGGACCTGCTCCAAAACCACTGTGTATATGTTATGGATGTTAGCATATTTTTTGTGACTCTTAATGGTGGTAGCAGATGTGTCTATGACTCTTTTGCCTGCTCTGGGAACTCTTTCCCACTTATTTGTTTGCCTTGTCCAGCCTTTATATGAGGTCTTTTGTCTTGTCTCATTGTACCTTGTTTTGTCATGTTTCATTGTTGTCTCTTAGAGGTCAGTTTCTGGTAAGAGATAAAGGGGGAGTAGAAATGAGGGAGAGGGAATGTAAGGGTTCAGAAGCTGAGAATAGTAGAGGGAGGGGAAACTGTGTTCCAAATGTACTGTATGAGAGAAGAATATATTTTCAATAAAAATGAGATTTTCTTCATCTCCATAACTTCTAATATTTAAATGACAATGTTTTAATACGAGATTCAGCTTCATTACTTTTCTTTTAAATAGAAATTACAGTAATGTATATGGATAATAAAATACATGAAAGGTTTCATAAAGCAAATATTTAACATCAAAAAATTTTTCTTGTGAATATTACTGTTTAATAAGGCATTCACTGTCACTTGTTAACTCACAGTAATGCAGATTTTATTAAGGGTTATCATAACAGGAACAAAAGCACACCAACAGTATATTCCAGTAGGAGAGAAATCTGGCACACCTTTTAATACAGCATGCATGAAGAGTATTTATAACAAAGAAGTATGAGAAGGGTCAGTGTATGAAAAACTGCTAAGAGGAAACATCAAGTGTAATGGGATTTCTAAAAAAACCTGTTTGAAAAATTTTTAGTGATAGAAGACCAAAATGTTCAGCAGTAACACTGAACACTATGGATTATGAGAAATCTGGCCAAATATCAAGTATAATTAGGTATCAAAGGCATAGAGGGGTAGATTATTAAACAAATTTAGCAGAGTATTGCTTAAAGTGATTTAAAACGATCTATACTGTTAAGAAAATTTTTATATGCATGACAAAGGCTTGTTTGAACAGAAAATCCTTTGTCACGTTTTATGCCAAGAAAGATATCACTGATAGAATTTGATGTCTCCGTCTCTCCAGTTTCTGTAAGGTCTCATATGTCTTTTTTAGAGAACTAGCATCTTAAAATTTAAAAATGTCATTTCTTTATTACTGTTATCATCCATGTCTGCCTCCTCTAGAAAAGAGTTTAGTTTAGTGATTTTTATGAGCAGAAAAAGCTCTATTTATTATCTCTAGGAAATGAGAATAGAAACAGACTAAATATACATAAACCAATGAACAGATTTACTCAATGGAAAGTTATTTAGAAAATATTTAGAAAAACTGAAATCATAAAAACCACAAGCAAATAGATGGAGTTGGAAACAATTATACTACGTGAAGTAACCAGATCAAGAAAGATAAACATAATATATTTTCTATCATTTGTAGAAGTTAACCTTGAATCTTTCGTATGTGTGTTTTATAAGGAATACTTATATATGTCAGAAAATTAGTAAGGAGCCATGGTGAGGTTACATTTCAAAGGACTAGAGACAGAATATAGAGATATAAAGTGTTAAATGGAACTAGTGGTAAAGGAGGGTTAAATTAGAAGTAGGAGAAGATGGCTGAGTAGGGAGGAGTAGATAAGGAGGTAAGGGGGGGATAATTAACACTACAGGTATTTCGAAATAATCTAATGGAAGCCTACAACTGGGGAAATATTGCTATAGTAGTAGTAATATTTTCAGCTTTTATATGTAAAGAGTTTAAATGGAGTTTTCCTAGAATGTGGCCTGCTCCTCTTTACTTATTTTCCCTGATCAATAGGTATATGGCTTGCATTGTAGATCTATCAGTTGGAGTCAGGCACACTATAGTCCCTTGTTCTCTGCATGTTGAACAATGGTAGAGCTCTGTAATAGTATGTGTTTGTTGCAAAAAGAAGCACTTTTGATGTATAAATGTAACTGAGTGTTAAATTTATCTGTGAGTACAAAGATAAGTGTTTAGGACGTAGCTAGTAATTATGTTGGTTTGGGAAGCTGATGGTAGTACGTTCTTTCCACTCTATGAACTTTTCACTACACAGTACTTTGAATTACCTTTCATCTTACTCTCTTAGTAATTTTAGTTGTCATGTTTAAATTTAGTTGTTGTATTTGATATTTTCAAACACGGCCAGATGGCCATCACTTTTTAAAACATCGTAAACAGGGTTGCTTTAATCACAGAACTAGAGATGACAATGTTTGAACTGTTATCATATAAGTTCATAATCGTTTTGTAATGCCTTAACAGTTTGCTTGTTTTGGTTCTTTTTTGGATATTTTATTTATTTACATTTGAGATGTCATCCTCTTTCCCCATTTCCCCTCTCTAGAACTCCCTATCCCATCCCCCTTCCTCCTTTTTGTTTTGGTTCCTTACTTTTGTTGAAGTAACTGATTCCAAGATTAATTACATGAACAATAATAGTCTTAAATAATTTGCTTTTACATTCAGATATTAGAAACTTGAGCTATAATCAACTAAATCATTATGTTATTGTGTTTAACTCTTACCCTATAGGTATAGTTCTTTGTACCTCAATTTATTATATAGATTGTCCCCAGTCAGTTTCTAGGCCAGTCTCTAGAGTTTGACTCTCTCTTTATCAGCTTGTATGCGTGGACTGCTATCTATATGCAGGTGAGAGCAGGTACAAGATAAGGCTAGAGCCTGTGATTGGACAGTGGATAAAGGAGGCAGGCTGAGAGTATTAGAGATGGGAGAGATAGGAACACACAAGGAGAAGGAAGGAAAATGGCAGAAAAGAAGGACAAACCAGATATACGTGGCTTTAAATAGCCACAGGTAGTGATGACTATCATAGAAGGGATGGATTAATAGAGGACAATTTTTCCAATCTAGGTGGGCAGCTTATATCAATATCAATTGGCTCTGAATTCATTGTGTGGGCATTTTGTGGGTTGAGAATTTCCTAATGTAAATCTGACAAATTATAAGCCACTAGAGTTTTGATTTTACCAGGTTATGGGAATTTGTGACAGCTAACCAAAAGGGGTAGGTGACTGAGAATTTGAGCAGAATCCACAGCAAGAGAACTGTAAATTGAGTGGTCACTGCATGGGGACCATGGAGACCTTGGGGGCCGGGAAACTGCATTACTATAGTATAGCTGGTGCTAGCATGGGATGCTTTTTTATGTTTCATACAACTTGTATGGCCATAAAAGTATAAGGTCATTTTTTTCTGTGAAATAAGTGTACTCAGAGTCAAAATGTTTTCTATGATTCTCAGTAATTTATGCTGTTATTTTCTTCTAGCTCTTTTAAGATTACCCATTCTTTTGTTATCTTTTCATTAATGTTGACAAATTTAAGTATATATTCATATATAATCTTTTTTTCCGGTGTCTTTGACATATAAATTTGTTCAAATATCTACAAATTCTCACTGGATAATATTATTAGTGCTTTTAAATCACCTTTGGTTGATAAGCTAAAAATTATTAACTTTACTCCCATTTTAAATCAAATTCTTCTCAATTTTTTTCTTCCCAACTATGTTTTAATCATGGGATATTATTAGTTATTACTTAAAGTGAAATTAGGTTTATTTGGCAAAGAGGATAATTGTTCTAACAATCAATTCAAGTAAGCACAGTATTACCTCAGAAAGTAGAGGCCAGTATCCTGAAATAATGGTTCAAATGAAAGCAAATATTGGCTAAGAAAAGATGAACATGGATAAGTCTATATTATATTCTTTCACTATAGAGGTAAAATAAAGTTTACAATTTGTGAATAAAAACAACATTTCAAAATCCTTAAAAAAAAATCTTGGAGACGTTTAGTAGTCATATGTCTTCATGGTTTTCTACTTATGTAATTAGGCAGAGTTGGTACTTAAATATAACTTCTCAAATCACAGAATAAAGAAAAGAACATCTTTGTGATTTGACATTGTTTTTTATTATAGTTCATCATAACACAGAGATATGAAATCTGAGGTGTATAATTTAGTCTCTTTTTTGTGACCTTGTTCATGTTTCCCTTTCACAAAAGCTTCTTGAGCAGTGTGGTCCATGTCCCTTTCTTTAAATTATAATGGTATTTCATTGTGGTGGATTAAATGAGAATGGCCCTGATAGGGCATATATTTGAATGTTCAATAACTTGTTGGTAGAACTCTTTAGTAAGGATTAGGGAGAAAACCAGATACACTGAAACTAATAGAAGAGAAGGTGGGGAAGACCCTCGAATACTTGGGCACAGGGGAAAATTTCCTGAACAGAACACCAATGGCTTATGCTCTAAGAGCAAGAATTGACAAATGGGACATCATAAAATTGCAAAGTTTCTGTAAGGCAAAGGACACTGTCAATAGGACAAAACGACAACCAACAAATTGGGAAAAGATCTTTACCAATCCTACATCTGATAGAGGGCTAATATCCAATATATACAAAGAACTCAAGAAATTAGACTCCAGACAACCAAATAACCCTATTAAAAAATGGGGTATAGAGCTTAACAAAGAATTTCCAACGGAAGAAACTCGAATGGCTGAGAAGCACCTAAAGAAATGTTCAGTGTCCTTAGTCATCAGGGAAATGCAAATCAAAACAACCCTGAGATTCCATCTCACACCAGTCAGAATGGCTAAGATTAAAAACTCAGGTGATAGTAGATGCTGGCGAGGGTGTGGAGAAAGAGGAACACTCCTCCATTGTTGGTGGGACTGCAAGATGGTGCAACCACTTTGGGAATCAGTCTGGCGGTTCCTTAGAAAATTGGACATAGCATTACCTGAGGATCCAGCTATACTACTCCTAGGCATATACCCAGAAGATGCTCGAACATATAACAAGGACATATGCTCAACTATGTTCATAGCAGCCTTATTTATAATAGCCAGGAGCTGGAAAGAACCCAGATGTCCTTCAGCTGAGGAATGGATTCAAAAAATGTGGTACATTTACACAATGGAGTATTACTCAGCTATTAAACACAATGAATTCGAGAGTTTCCTAGGTAAATGGATGGAACTAGAAATTATCATCCTGAGTGAAGTAAGCCAATCACAAAAGAACACACATGGTATTCACTCACTGAATATCGGATATTAGCCCAGAACCTTGAAATGCCCAAGATGCAACTCACAGGCCACATGAAGCTCATAAAAAAGGAAGACCAAGTGGGGGTGATTCAGTTTTTCTTAGAAGGAGCAACAAAATACTCAAGGGAGCAAATATGGACTTAATGATGTGCCTCTAATACATTTTTGTTGCAGAAATTTCCTGC
>NW_021604563.1:20784116-20810982 GCF_004785775.1 Grammomys surdaster | reverse complement strand
AAGAGTGGAGGGCCCTGCTGGGCATAGGTGGAAGAAGAGATCCTTGAACTCATGAAGGCTGGACGCCCCAGGGGGAGGAAATTTGAAGGTGGGGAGGTGGGAGTGGGGAGGTATGTAGGGGTTACATCCACAGAGAAGAAGGAGGAGGGGTGAGGGGATAGGGGGTTCCTGGGTGGGTGGAGGATAGGGTAAGGGGACAACATATGAAACGCAAGTAAAGCATCCAAGAAAAAAAATAAAAAAAGAAAGTAAAAAACAACAACAAAAAAAGGAATATTGGAATAACAACTATAAATTGTTTGGACATCTTATGTATTGAGATTTACTGATATATAAATCCATTGGTTAACTTTAAGCATTAAGAGTCATTTTTCTACCGGGTACTAGTTATTGTGATATATACCATGAGGATGGCGGTTATTGTCTGGGGTTAAGCTGAGCACCATGAGGGTGGCAGAGTTGAACCAGAGGCCATACATAGAGCCATGGAGGCAACAGAGCAGGGCAGCAGATTCAGCAGTCACGTCAACGTCTCATGGGCCCCAGGCCAGCACAACTGAGGGAGCCAGCCAGTGCCAGACTCTAGTGTGGGAACATGGCAGCAGAGCTTGGAGCCAGCAGCTGACCGTTTGTAATATTTCCTGCTACAAGTTTTAATTATCCATCTATCCAGTGATGAATACTTTTGGAATTCATATCTTGACTACTATCCATAATGAAAGAATAAATATAGAAGTCTAGATATCCTTCTTGATATTATATCCTTTGGAATATATCAACAAATGAGATAGTTCAATCCTGTAGAAAACCTATGTTTAGTTTGTTGAGGAACCACTATATTGTTCTTCATAATGGGTGTACTAATTTATGTACCAACCTACAGTATATGAGAAGTCCTCTTTCCTCTCTGTTTTTATTTACATTTCTTATTTGCCTTCTTTGACAATAGCCATTGTTCTTTGGGTAAGATATCTTATTTTGATTTTCATTAGTATTTTCATTATGGTTATTGATGTTCAATACATTATGCATCTTTTCTTCTGAGAAATGTTTTGTTTCTTAAATATTCTCTTAGTTTTATCTTACAAATAGCTTACAAATGTTTCCCGTTTCAACATGTTATTTTGTTTAGAAATAATGTATATTGTCAGTCAGAAATGGCTGCAAACACTTACAAATAAGGGACATCTCTTCAACTACATGCCTGATGTGGAGGCTAGTACCCAAATAAGAGCAGTCTCCCAACAGAAGATTTCTGGTTAATATATTGGGTTATGCAATCTACTAACATTGTCATTCTTGAATCTCTTTCAGGTCTTGGCTTCAGGTTACACTTTGAAAAATTTAAATGGAGCCAGGAAATTGTAAGAGTGTATGCTTAGACAGATAGGTTATATACCAAAGATATTACATATTACCAGAATTGTTTTAAGTATACCACTGCTGTGTTGTTGGAGATTATATATACATATACATACATACATACATACACACACACATATATATATGTATATATATGTATATGTATATATGTGTATATATATACACACATATATATGTGTGTGTGTGTGTGTGTGTGTGTGTGTGTGTGTGTGTGTGCGTGCATGTTATCATAGTTATCTTGGCTACCTAGTAGAATTACAATTTTCCTGACAAGAGCCCAGAGGATTCCATAGCAGACAAGAACTTAATTATGGTTGGGAATCTATGCTGCCCCCACACCTGAAACTGCCATTACACCTTTAGGGTAGGGATCAGGACTTAATAGTTCATCTTAATTCAGCATTGTCACATTCCTTTATTATGGGATGATGTCTAATGGTTTATCTGTCCTGGTGAATAAACATTTCTATACTAGAGTCTTAAATTTCGCTCACCACTAACAGGCCTTGTTAGTAAACTACTTATCTTCAGGATGCTTTTGAAGCACTGCTCCTTTAGCTAAGTTCCACTTGTGTGACTTAATGTCTCCTAATCATATTAATCAGTAAGTCTTTTCTTATGTCAATTTTATCATTTCAAGTTTCTTCTATATCAATATCTCCATTTTATTGGTTGTTTCCTTTACTGAGAAGTTCTTTGGTATGATATGACACCATTTGACCATTTTTACTTGTGTTGCATATGCTTTAGGGATCCCATCCAAAACTTAACTGCCTATGTCAGTGTCATCTACTGCTTAAGTATGCTTCTTTTAGTACTTTTCGATCTTTCAGCCATTTTGAGCTGATTCTTTATATGATTAGAGAAAAAGATTAAGCGTTATTCTTTTGTATATCAATATCCAGTTTTCCCAGCAACATTTATTAAAAAGAATGACATTCTGAAATGAATGCTTTTTGACACTTTTGACAAGAATAACTAGTCTATATATTGTGGAGTTGTTTATAAATTCCTTATTTTTATAATTTTGCTCTAGGTGTCTACTTTTAGTTTAGTAACATGTTGTGTTGAATATGTGGTATATGTGTATACTCAGAGGTATACACTGAGATCAAGTGTGGCAATAATGCTTTTTTATTTTGATATTTCATATTGTCATGTAAATTTTATGATTTTTAATAGTTTTGTGAGGAATAGCACTAGCATTTTGGTGAGAATAGCAATAAAACTGCAAGGTGTTTGGTTTATATGAAGATTTTAATATTGCAATGTTTTGCAATTTACAAGTATGTTAAACCTTTCTTTGTCTATGTTCTATAGTTCCTTAAAATAGTGTTAAACATCCTTCTTTTCAATTTATTCTTAACCAGCTGTTAAACGTAGCCTTAAAAGGTTTATTTCATAATTTAATTATTGGATTCTTCATTACAGTGATATAAACATGATACTGACTTTTGTATGTCCATTCTTTATCTTGCAAATGTACTGAACTCATTAATGAGTTGTAAAAATCTTTTTATGTGGTTATTACTCATTTTTTGTTTTTGTTTTGTTTTGAGATGTAGTTCCCCTTGTAGTACAAGCCATCCTAGAACTCTCAATGTAGTTCAGACGGACCTAAAACTCTAGATTCTCCTATATCAGCTTCTTGAATATAGGTATTATGCACCTGGAAAGAGCAATTGTTACCTTTATGTGGAAAACCAAGGAAAAACTGAATAGCTAAAACAATCCTGAACAATAAATGACTTTCTGGAGGTATTACCATCCCTGTTCTCAAGCTGTATTACAGAGAAATAGTAATAAAAACTGCATGGTATTAGTATATGAATAGGCAGGGTAATCAATGGAATCAAATTGAAGACACTGAAATAAACCCACACACCTATAGACACTTGATTTTTGACGAAGTAGGCAAATCCGTAAGATGAAAACACGTTAGCCTCTTCAACAACTGGTTATGGCCTAACTGAATGTCTCCATGTAAGAAGAATGCAAACAGACACATGTCTATCATAGATCTATATCTATTACCCAGCACAAAACTTTGGTCCAAGTGGATCAAAGAGCTCAATGTAAAACTGGATACAGTAAATCAAATAGAATAGAAAGTGGGGAATAGCCTTGAGCTCATTGGTACAGGCAACTTCCTTAACAGAACCCCAGAGGCTCATGCTCTAAGATCAACAATTGCTAAATTACACCTCATAAAACTGAAAAGTGTCTGTAAGGCAAAGGACACTGTCAATGGGTAAAATGGCAACCTACACATGTAGAATGATTTTCACCAACCCTACATCAGAAAGAGGGCTAATATTCAAAATTTGTAAGGAACCCAAGTAATTAGAAATCAACTACCCATATAAATTAATTTTAAAAGTAGAGTACAGAGCTTAACAGAGAATTCTCAACAGGGGAATCTTGAATGGCTGAGAAGCACCTAAAGAAATGTTTCTTGATAATTTGCATCTATTGTATTGCTAGTCCCTCATCCTAGAACAAGCCTTAATACTTGCATGTAATTAAAATGGTATAAAAGCAAAAAGGAGGAGGGGGGATAGAATAGGGGGTTTCTAGGGAGGGGAATGGGGAAAGGAGAAGGCATCTGAAATGTAAATAAATAAAGTATCCAAAAAAAGAAAGAAATTTTTAATGTCCTTAGTCATCAGGGAAATGCAAATCAAAAGGATTCTGAGATTCTGTCTTATACCAGTCAGAATGGCTAAGTTCAAAACCTCAAATTACAGCACATCTTGGCAAGGATGTGGAGCAAGGTGAACACTCTTCCTTTGCTGGTGGGAGTGTAAACCTGTACAAACACTCTAGAAATCAATTTGGCAGTTTCTCA
Source organism: Grammomys surdaster (assembly GCF_004785775.1). NCBI lineage: Eukaryota > Metazoa > Chordata > Mammalia > Rodentia > Muridae > Grammomys > Grammomys surdaster. Next base: position 20,806,751 of record NW_021604563.1, on the reverse strand, counting down.
GAAAACTAGGAATAGCTCTATCTCAATACCCAGTTATATCATTCTTGGGAATACACCCCAAAATTCTCCACTATACCACAGGACACTTGCTCAACCACGTTCATAGCAGCTTTATTCATAATAGCCAGAAGCCTAGAGATCCCTCAGCTGAAGAATAGATAAAGAATATGTGGTACATTTACACAATGATATACTATTCAGCTATTAAAAACAAAGGCATCATGAATTTTACGGGCAAAAGGACAGAATTTGATAATATTACCCTGAGTGAGGTAACCCAGAGCCAGAAAGACATGTACGGTATGTAGTCACTTATAAGTGGACATTGGTCATAACGTTTAGGATAGTCATGCTACAATCCAGACTCAAAGAAACTGGGTAATAAGGAGGTCTCGAGGGAGGATGCATTAATCTCCTTCAGAAGGGCAAACTAAAGATTCCTGGTAAGTAGATGGACAGAGGGAACTGGGTAGGAGAGTAGGTAAGGAGGGGAATGGGGAAGGCAATAATCAGGTGTAGGAAGAAGTGTAGTGAGGTAGGGCAGGGAGTGAGAATGGTAACAGGGGAGGGGGCATCTCTGGTAACTAGCCAAAGGCCTGGGATAGGAAAGAGGACACAGGAATGGGAATGACCCTAGCCTAGATTCCTACCAGAGGGGGATTTAAAGGCTTAAATGGCTACCTCCTTAGCAAAGCAGGATTTCTAGAGGAGGAAGGGGTCCATCAAAGATCTACCCACAAAACCTTCAACCCAACATTTGTCTTGCCGACAGGATGTACAGGGATAAAGATAGAGCAGAGACTGAGGGAACAACTAACCAATGACTGCCCCAACTTGAAACCTATTCCATGAGAGAGAGGCAACCCCTGACACTATTAATGATACTCTGCTATGCTTGCAGACAGGAACCTAGCATATCTGTCCCCTGAGAGGTTTCATGTAGCACCAGATGGAGGAAGATGCAGAGACCCACAGACAAATACCAGGTAGAGCCCAGGAATCTTGTGGAAGAGTGGGGAATACAAGTGAGCAAATTGGAAGGGTCAAGAACATTACAAGAAGACATAGAGTCAACTAACCTGGGACCATAGGGGCTGAAAGAGCCTGGGCCACCAACCAAGGAACATACAGAAGTTGGAGCTAAAATTCTTACACATTTGTAGCTAATGTGCAGCTTGGTTTTCATGTGGTTTCCCTAACAAATGGAACTGAGGTTGTCTAGGGCTCTGTTCTCTGCCACTGGATTCCCTTCCTCACTACTTGGACTGCCTGGTTGGGCCTCAGTGGAAGAGGATGTGCCTTGACCTCTTGGGACTAGATCCCCCCAGGGTGGAGTGGTACCTAAGGAAGTCTCCCCTTCTCTAGGAGAAGGGGAGCAATGGAGGGATGGACTTTTGGTAGTAAAACCAAGAGGAAAAGAAGGGGCTTGTAGTTGGAACATAAAGTTAACTTTAAAATAAATAAATAAAAATAATATTGCATAGGATATTGATGTATGGAATCTTGAGTATATTGCAATCCATATCTCATTTGTAATATCTGGAGACTTTCATCAAGAAAGAATAATGAATTTTATTTGATAATGTCATGAGAATTATATGAGTTTTTCATTCTGATTAGTGTTTTACCAAGGTGCTTGTTTCTGTAATCTTCACTCTTAAGTACTTTTTCTATAGATGATCAATTTTAGTTATGCTGTTTAAATTTTTCTTTTAAAATAAATCATCTATTTCTCTTTGGATTTCTTCAATAATCGCTTATTCAATAGCATTTTTATTTTTAGTTTCCAAATATATGTACAATTTTGCACTCCATTTGTGTGGTTTCTACATTCAATCCATTGTTGGAGAAAAGATAAGCTGTAAGAGATGGAGTTATTTTTATTCATTGATATTTCTTTTGTGTTATGATAATCTGTCCTCATAATCTGTCCTATAGAATATTCTATGCATTGATGAGAACAACATATATTTTCAAGATGTCTGATGAAATTTCTATGGGGTCCATTTGGACTAGGTATAACTTAATTCTGATATTTCCTTTTTTAATTTATTGAGTGAAAATCTCATACACAAATAGAATGTGTTTTGACCAAGTTTATAGCCTCCCAGTATTCTCCCTTTTTGACATATCTTTTAGTATTTTTAAACTTTGTTGAGAGTTTTATACAGTCTATTTTTATCATATTCTCACTGCCTCAACTCTTCCCAGATTTACTCCCATCTCCCAATGTACCCAATTTTGTGTTTTTTACTTTTTAATACTCACTAAATCCAGTTTGTGTTGGCTTACTGCTCTTGGGTATAGTACCTACACTGGAGGATGATCAATATACTGGAGGCCATAACTAAATAAAAACAACTCTGTCTTTCACAAAGGCAAAGGCCTTTCACAAAAGTTCTTCAGTTAAGGGTAGGGTTATATGCCAAATTCCCTGTATTATACTGGGATTTTTTTCTGTCTTCAACTTGAACAAATTAAATGCATCCTATCACAACTGTTTTAAATTCATGTGTACATCTGCTCTGTTATATGCAGAAAACATGGTTTGCTTGAAGTCATTTATCACTCCTGCCTCTTATAATCTTTCTATTTGCTCTTCTACAATGGTTCCTAAGTCTGTGGGGAAGTGTATGACATAGATATCCCACTTAAGGCTACACACTCCAAAGTTTCTTGTTTTATGGTAACTAGTTGTGGTCTGTGTCACTTGCCATCTTGAAATTGTCTATAATTGTACTGCAAATCTACCCATCTGATGAGGCTTAAGAGATGTGCTAGGTCTATGGGTACAAAAGCAAGTCATTAGGAATAATTTTAATCTATATGCCTTTAGCAAAATAATAATATTATGTTTCTCCTGAGAGCAGAGGTTCTTAACCTATGGGTGTGACCATGAAAAAGATACTTCCAATGTCTTAGGAACTAAGATACCACTCAGTAGCAAAATTACAGTTATGAACTAGAAACAAAAATAAATTTATGGTGGGGATTCCTAAGATGGTAGGAAATGTGGGCTTTCCAATATTCATGGCCTATGTGTTGAGAATAGCTGCCCTAAAGCTTATGATGTGTCTAGTTATAGATTCTTAGCATTATTAACAGAGTGAGATATGGATTTCATCTTCTGGAGGGGTCTTAAGTCCAGTCAGAAAGTGGTTGGTATGTGTAACATTTTTTCACTATAAGTAGCAATATCTTACCAGAAATATTATTTTACCTTGTTAAGTTTGAGGTTGATAACTTTTCTCTTCCAGTAGTATATATATAGCACCTTCCACGACCATGGAAGCTAGACCATAGAGATGAAATTTCCAGGTCAGTACGCACTTGATTTTTCCATGTTTATGATTCACTCACATGTGTGATGTTCAGCAATGGGGTCTTATTGCTATGTTCTGTAAGAAAAATAAGAGCAGTGGCAAGAGCCTGTTATATTTGCAGTTTATGGAGAACCTTGGCCAACAGCACAAAAAGAGGTAACACATTCCTGGAAGATGGATTTTTATTTGGTAGTGCATGTGTTATATAGTTGTGGTATTGTTCTATTATAGGAGAATAATTGTAAATGAACTCCATTTAAAGTGCCTTGAAATATTTATATGTATATATCTTAGAAACCTTCTACTGTAATGAGTTATCATATAGCTTTTTAAAAGGCATTTTGATATAGTTATCCTTCTGCATAATCCCTCATCAAATTCTTAATTTTATGTTTTTATCATTTTTGTCTCTCCCAAAACTCCAAGAGAGTAAAATCTTCCACTTTCTCTGTTCCCCATTAGTTCTCTAACCTCATCTATTATCACACTTTATAATTGTTGGCTACCTATGTACCTTCCTGGTATTATTTTGAACCTCATAAATGATATCATTGTTGCCTTATTTATTTCTAATTCCCTAGTGTCTATTAGAATATTTTAACCTTCCAGGGTCATAGTAAACAGTAAATTGATTTGAAGGAGTTAGATGGTTCAGATTTATAGATCCTAAGACGTCACAGAGTAAATCAATTTCTATTGTACTTAGTATTTAGTATACTCTTTTGGGGCATGTGAAAAAAATAGGAATATTGGAATAAGACTATTTTCAGAGATATAGTAAGATTGTCTTATATATCAATAACTGAGATTGTAGTGAGTATATTAAGTTATATTAACATATACACATGTATATAAAATATGTACACACAAGGTACCAGAAAAGGGAATATATTCATTTTTAAATAGCTTCTTAAAATCTCATTAAAGAGAATCTAATTCACATGAATATACCAATATTGTAACATATGCTGTAATATGCAGAAGGCTGATCTGAAGGTCACTTGTAAAATCAAGTGGAAAATTAAACTCAAATATTTTATAAATAGTTCCATAACCCAGAACTAATTTTTTTTTAAAGATGAATATAAAGAATTAGCCTGTTGATATGGAGTCAAGACTTAATTTATTCAACTTTGATTTTACATCTATACCTTGGAAGAATGAATGAGATTATAATGCATACAGGTATGTTTAGTGTAATAACAACTGATAAGATTTGAAATGATTTGCATTCTTTAAGGAACCACTGCAATCAAAGTCTTTAAAGCCCCAGTATAGTGCTATTGTGTAGTGATGAAATATTTAAAAGCTGTACCCAACAGAGATCTTTAGGTCAGTCAAAAATAAGATAAAAATCAATGATACTCATTGAATATTGAACTGCAAGCTACCAAAAGGATAAAAGATTAAATGAAGGCATAGCTTACTAGACTGCAGCTACACAGTTGTATAAGTCTGTATGATTTCCTGGATTACTCAGAAAATGATTACTACCTTTCATTCTGTCTCAGTTCTAAGTAAGGTTCTATGATACTCTAGAGTCCCTTACTCTTTCTCTAATGCTCCCTACCCTGCCATTTGGCTTCCTGCTATCATGTGGAGGACCTCTGTGCATATCCATCATTTCCTTCTCTCCTCCATTCTCCTCTCCTGGGCCACTGCTGAGATTTGCACCTTGCCTTCCCTGGGGTGTTTCTCTTTTAAACTCTAACAAAAGTCCTTGAGCTTTAAAAAATGCAGAGATAAGTTGTAGTCTATGTCTTTATGAATAGCATCTCAGATATTTCCTTATAGTGATGAAATACTGTCTCCTAATATTAATATTTTCTGATGTATTAATATAATGGCTATAAATTGTACTACATTTCATATTGGACAAGATAATTCCCAAAGATAATAAATAGTGTGTTCCTCAAATTTTAATAGCATAAATAGTATAATTTCTATTTCTTTAATATAAAGTAATATAATAATATAAGTGTATATAATAAGTAATACTAAGTAAATAGTCAAGTAGTTTACATTTAGCTGTGATATTAACATAGTATACACTGATTTTTCAAAGTTTACTGAAGGAAAACTAGTAATATAACTTCCATGGCCCAGAATTCATAAAGTAAATTCTTCAAGATAATTATTAATCAACAGAAATATAGACACAAATTTCCTGTGTTGGCTGCAGAAGTCCATTGGTGATGTAAAATATTATTGTATAATATTTAAGCAAGCACTACTATAAGTTTTTGACATATTTTGAATAGATTATGACACTTAAATAGTATATATTCAGATAGAGAAACAACTACTAAATCAATAAAATTAGAAAATGATAAAACCACCATTGATTAAATATAACCAATTTGTTTTACTGAAGTAAAATCTAAAATAATGGACTTTATAAGAAATACGTATCTTGTTTCACTTATGAACTATATTAACAACTCTTAATATAAAATAGAAATTTAAATTTGTTATATTTATTTAATACAAAAATTATATTTGATGATATATCCAATGTTCTGTACAATGTACATATACACACACAGCCAATATAGTTATTTACTGTAATAATTCTTCAGTATGTAAAACATAGCAGACATTATTAGAATCCCCAGACATGATAGTCCTAGAAATAAGATAGTAAAAGTATCTACAGATTAGGAACACAGAGCATATAAGATTAAATACTCACTTTGTGATTTGAACACAGACAGTAAAATTCTTAAGGCGCATTCACAATAAACAAGACCATCTCTACTCTGTGGTGATAAATATGGGACTTACTGTTTGCATACATAAATGCTCTTGTTCAGTGTTTTATTATTTTTTCATTAGTTGAAATACTTTGTGCTGTGATGTGAATGCAATATTAGCATCTTTAGTGTGCTGTTCTTTCCATATATATTTGTACATACAAAAGTAATTTTTATGATCTAGGTTTGTTTCCACATCAAGTGTTCAATTTTTTTAAATTACTTTAAAGTCTAGTCTATATCTATTCCAAGTTTTAATATTATACCACATTTAAGTGGCTTAAAAATGTGAATCTTCTCATTAATGAATAAAAATTGAAAATCACTACTATATTTTGTTTTATAATTATGTTACCACTGAACCACATCAGCTACTTGCATTGTGATTTACATAATTTCATCAAAATGAGAGTGGGAAAACAATGTTAAATGAAAACTGAAGGTGTAGAATGTATTCAAAGTCAGGTTACTCATTGTCAAAACTTAGATAAAGATAGGTTTCTTTAAAGGCCATTCCCATTGTTTCCTATTTCCATTTATTGGTAGAATATAAATATCTGTCTCTGATGAGAGTACTGATATTTATATTTAATCAACTTCATAGGGCAAAACCCTTCTCTTCCACAGATTAAAGCTATATTCCAATTTTTATTTTCTATATGTCAACACAATTTACTTTCATGTAAAAATATTTTATTGAACATTTTGCCATAAAAAGTTTAAGCAATGAAATGGAGGGCATCATAATCCACAACTGCTTTATATGTAATTGTAATTGATTTTGTATCTGGTGATTCCTTTTGTACAGATCACACACACAAACACACACATACACACACACACACACACACACACACACACACACACACTGAACTGTCCTAGATGGTAGCTGCCATCTAGCAGTAGGTTTTCAGGAACATTATAATAATCAACTTCACACACAGTGATGATAAATAACAATGCCAAAAACTGGGAACTAAAGTACTCACAAGAAATAGGAGGTGCAATGCATTCATATAATAGAAACAATAATAATTTCATTAGAGACTAGCTAATTCGTACAAGAAGAGAGACTACAGTCTCATATACAAGACTATGTAAAACCATACTTTAGTTCATAATCATAGGTTATCTCAATTTGGAAAATGCACAAAGATAATCTGTTTTTATTTCCTGTATGCTAAGGAAATATATAAAACTTTATGTCAAAATTAAATGTTAATTCATTTAAGAAAAAATAACATTGCCTCAAACTACCTTAATTTATGTATTGTTCAGTTCTAATGTGATGCTTCATGACTTTACTCTGTTTAGTTTATGTTTAGGTATATATGGGTGCTAATACCTGTAGATAGTAGATACCCTTTGAAGAAATGATACAAATAGTGAAAGAGGCAGGCAGGAATGGTTTCATTTTGTGGTTTTTGTTTCATTTAAAGTACAAGATGTTGATAGTTCATAACTACAGTGAGTCTCCATAATACTACAAGATCAGCATATTGCAATGATGCTTTTTCTAATGCAATAAACAAACATTAAATATGGGAGGTTAGAATTTAAGCCTTGAGATTTGGGTTCAAATTATTGTTCATCATTTGCTAGCTATGTGAATAAACACTTGCTTACTATGGAAACTGTTTCCACATTTATAAGACAAATTGAATAATTTACATTTTATTTATACTGTGTGTGTGTGTGTGTGTGTGTGTGTGTGTGTGTTATATGTCAGTACTTGAGTATATATGACACCACATGAATGTGTAGATCAGAAGGGAACTTGAAGAGCCAGTTATCTCCTTCCACCATGTAGATTTCAGGCACCAAACTCAGATTGTCAGAGTTGGCATCAAGTACCTTAACTCACTGAGCCATCTCACTAGACCATGTTGGGTAATTTACTGCGGAGTTTTTGTGAGGATTTATTGACACAGTAAATTTAAAGTATTTAGGATGTAGTAATATAGGTCTCTTTGTTTGGATGCTAAATAACTATTGCTAGTTATTATATAGAAGATTACTCTTATTGCATAGTGAACTATTTTTGTAGAGTGTACTATCTTTGAAGCTTCATCATGTCTGTACGTCAGAGCTTAAAACTTTTTAAATATTGGAAGAAAAATGATAGAAATTACAAGTTAATCATCTCACCAAATCTTCCCAAATATTATTGTATTTGCATTTTTAATTTATATTTTTTTTACTTACTCATTTTAAGTCCTGCTCATGGTCCACCTCCTGGTCACCCCCTCCCATAATCTTTACCACATCCCCCTTCCCTTCTCTTCTGAGTTGGTGTCCTCCCCCTTAGGTATCCTCTTTACCCTGACACTTCAACTCTCTGTGAGACTAGGTGCTTCTTTTCCCACTGAGGCCAGACAAAGGAAACCAGCTAGAAGAACATACCACACTTATAGGCAACATCTTTTGGGATATACCTCACTCCAGTTGTTCAGAACCCTTATGAAGATCAAACTGCACATCTGCTACATACATGAGCAAAGGAAGCCTAGGTCCAGCAAATATTTGTTTTTTGGTTGGTAGTTCAGAATTTGAGATCCCTAAGGGTCCAAGTTAGTTGACTCTATTGGTCTCCCTGTAGAGTTTCTATCTGCTGCTGGGCGGGCAATCCTTCCTCCAATTCTTCCATAAGAGTCTACAAGCTGCATCCACTGTTTGGCTGTAGGTGTCAGTATCTGTAAGAGTCAGCTGCTGGGTGGAGCCTCTCAGAGAACAGCATGCTCCTGTCTACAACCATAACAGAGTATCATTAATAGTGTTAGATATTGGTGTTCACCCATGGGCTGGGTCTCAAGTTGGGAAGGTTGTTGGTTGGCCATTCCCTTAGCATCTGCTCTCACTCCTATGTTTACATTACTTGTAGACAGGATAAATTTTGGGTTGACTGAGTGAAGTAACCCAGTCAGAAAAGAACACACATGATATTCACTCACTAAGAAGTGGATATTAGCCCAAAAGATCCAAATACTCAAGATAAAATTCACAGATCATATGAAGCTCATGAAGAAGGAAGATAAAAGTGTGGATGCTTCAGTCTTTCTTAGAAGGTGGAACAAAATACTCAGAGGAGGAAATATGGAGACAAAGTGTGGAACAGAGACTGAAGGAAAGGCCATTCAGAGATTGTCCCACCTGGGAATCAATCCCACATAGTCACCAAACTGGACTGGGCCACCAATCAAATAGTACACATGGAGGGACTCATGGCTCCAGCTGCATATGTGGCAAAGGATAGCCTTGTTGGACATCAGTGGGAAGAGCTGTTGTTGGACCTGAGGGTGTTTGATGCCCCAGTATAGGGGAATGTCAGGGCTGAAAGGTGGGAGTGGGTGGATGGGTGGCAGAGTATCCTCAAAGAGACAGGATATGAGGATGAGATACAGGGGCTTCTGGAAGGGAGACCTGGAAAGGGGCAACACTTGAAATATAAATAAAGAAAATGTAAATAAAGAAAAAATTGAGTTTAAAGTTTTGTGGGTGGGATGCAGTCTCCATCACTCCACTGGGGTTCAGACCTGGCTACAGAAGTGGGCCTCTTCAGGTTCCATTTATCCAATGTAGTGATTCAGAGCTAAGGTCACCCCCATTGATTCTTTGGAATTTCCCTTATAACAGGTCTGTGTCATGTCCTGGAGATGCCCCACACACACACACACAACTCCTCATATCCAGTTGCAGATTTCTATTCATTTTCTTTTTTTCCAGCTTCACTTCCTATTTTCTTTTTTCATTTAATTTTTATTAGATATTTTATTTACATTTCAGATGTTATCCACTTTCCCCATTTCCCCAACCCAGTAACCCCCATCCCATCCTCCTCCTCCTGTTTCTATGAGGATGTGTCTCCACCCCCCCCCCCTCTTCCACCTCCCCACCCTGAAATTCCCCCACACTGGATCATCTAGCCTTCACAGGACCAAAGGCTTCCTCTCTCACCTATGTCCAACAAGGCCATCCTCCCTTATATATACAGTTAGAGCCATGGGTCCCTCCTTATGGGCTCCCAGGCTGGTGGTTTAGACCCTGGGAGCTCTGGTTGGTTCGTATTTTTGCTCTCGCCATGGGACTGCAAACCCCTTCAGCTCTTTCAGTCTTCTCTCTAACTCCTCCATTGGGTACCCCATGATCAGTTCAAAGGTTAGCTGTGAGCATCCACCTCTGACTATGTCAGGCTCTGGCAGACCTCTAGGGAGACAGCTATATCAGGTTTCAGTCAGCATGCACTTTCTGGCTTCCATATCAGTGTCTGCCTTTGGTGACTGCCCATGGGATGGATACCCAGGTGGAACAGTCTCTGGACGGCCTCTTCTTCAGTTTCTGCCCCGCACTTTGTCTCCACATTTGCTCCAATGAGTATTTTGTTACTCCTTCTAAGAAGGACCAAAGCACCCACACTTTGGTCTTCCTTCTTTATGAGCTTCATGTGGTCTGTGAGTTGTATCTTGGGTATTGTGAGCTTTGGGGCTAATGTCCACTTATCACTGAGTGCATACCCTGTGTGTTCTTATGGGATTGTGTTACCTCACTCAGGCTAATAGCAATATACAGCAAGCCAGTAGCCAAAATCAAACTAAATGGAAAGAAACTTGAAGCAATCCAACTAAAATTAGGGACTAGACAAGGCTGCCCCCTCTCTCCCTACCTATTCAATATAGTACTCAAAGTCCTCACCAGAGCAATTAGACAACAAAAGTAAATCAAAAGGGATACAAATAGGAAAGGAAGAAGTCAAAATTTCACAATTTGCAGATGATATGATAGTATTCTTAAGTGACCCCAAAGCAGCCACCAGAGAACTCTGAAACCTAATAAACAACTTCAGCAAATTGTCTGGATATAAAATCAACTCAAACAAATCAGTAGCCTTCCTCCACTCAAAGGACAAACAGGCTGATAAAGAAATTAGGGAAATGATACCCTTCACAATAGTCACAAATAATATAAAATACTACAAATAATATAAAACACATTAGGAATCTAACCAAGCAAGTGAAAGAACTGTATGACAAGAACTTCAAGTTTCTGAAGAAGGAAACCAAAGAAGATTTCAACAGATGGAAAAAACTCCAATGCTCATGGATTGGCAGGATTTATATAGTAAAATGGCCATATTGCCAAAAGCAATCTACAGATTCAATGCAATCCCCATCAAAATTCCAACTCAATTCTTCATAGAAATAGAAAGAGTAATTTGCAAATTCATTTGGAATAACAAAAAACTCAGGATAGCAAAAATTATTTTCAACAACAAAAGAACTTCTGAGGGAATCACCATCCCTGATCTCAAGCTGTACTACAGAGTAACAGTGATAAAAACTTCATAATATTGATACAGAGACAGTCAGGAAAATCAATGAAATAGAATTAAAGACCCAGAAACAAACCCACACACCTCTGGTTACTTGATCTTTGACCAAGTTGCTAAAACCATCCAGTGGAAAAAGAACAGCATTTTCAACAAATGGTGATGGTTCAGCATGTAGAAGAATGCAAACGAATCCATTCTTATCTCCTTGTACAAAGCTCAAGTTCAAGTGGATAAAGGACCTCCACCTAAAACCAGATACACTGAAACTAATAGAAGAGAAGGTGGGGAAGGGCCTTGAATACTTGGGCACAGGGGAAACGTTCCTGAACAGAACACCAATGGCTTATGCTTTAAGATCAAGAATTGACAAATGGAACCTCATAAAATTGCAAAGCTTTTGTGAGACAAAGGATACTGTCAATAAGATAAAACAGCAACCAACAGATTGGGAAAAGATCTTTACCAATCCCACATCTGATAGAGGGCTAATATCCAATATATACAATGAGCTCAAGAAATTAGACTCCAGACAATCAAATAACACTATTAAAAATGAGGTACAGAGCTAAACAAAGAATTGTCAACTGAGGAAACTCAAATGGCTGAGAAGCACCTAAAGAAATGCTCAATATCCTTAGCCATCAGGGAAATATAAATCAAAACAACTTTGAGATTCCACTTCACACCAGTCAGAATGGCTAAGATCAAAAACTCAGGTGACAGTAGATGCTGGTGAGGATGTGGAGAAAGAGGAACACTCCTCCATTGTGGGTGGGATTGTAAGCTGATACAACCACTCTGGAAATCAGCCTGGAGTTTCCTCCGAAAATTGGATATAGAATTACCTGAGGACCCAGCTATACCACTCCTGTGCATATACGCAGAAGATGCTCTAACATATAACAAGGACTTATGCTCCACTATGTTCATAGCAGCCTTATTTATAATAGCCAGAAGCTGGAAAGAACCCAGATGTCCTTCAACAGAGGAATGGACCCATTCATTTTCATGTTCATCCAGCTGTCTCTCCTGTCCTTCCCCGCATCTGATGCTAAACCCCCCATTTCCCTCCACAGTTCCCTCTCTCCATCTGCCTCTTATAACCACTTATTTTCCCTTCTAAGTGAGACTCAAGCTTCCTTAATTGGGCCTTCCTTCTTATTTAGCTTCTTTGTATTGGTGAAGTATAATACGGTACCAGGCATGTCCATTTGGTACTGGATTACCTCACTCAGGGTGATATGCCCAAGTTCCATCCATTTGCCTACAAAATTCATAATGTCTTGGTTTTTAATAGCTGATTAGCACTCCATTGTGTAGGTGTACCATATTTTCTTTATCTTCAGTTAGGGGCATCTAGATTGTTTCCAGCTTCTGGCTGTTACAAATAAAGCTGCTATGAATATATTTGAGCAAGTGTCTTTGTGACATGTTAGAACTTCTTTTGGGTATATGCCCAGGAGTTGTATAGCTGGGTCTTGAGGTAGAACTATTCCCAGTTTTGTGAGAAATCGCCAAATTGATTTCCAAAGTGGTTGTACAAGTTTTCACTCTCACCTGCAATGGAAGAATGTCTCTCTTTCTTCACATCCATGCCACCATGTGCAGTCATGTGAGTTTTGGGTCTTAGTCATTATAGCAGGTGTAAAATGGAATTTTGTGGTCATTTTGAATTGCATTTCTGTGATGTCTAAGGACAATTTATACTTTTTTAAGTGCTCCTAAGACATTTTTTTTATTGTTCTGTTGTGAATTCTCTGTTTAGTAATGTACACATTTTAAGTGTGTTTTTAGGATTTCTGGTATCTAATTTGAGTTCTTTGTAAATTTAGGATATTATCCTTCTGTCAGATGTAGAGTTGGTGAAGATCCCTTCTGAATCTGTGGGCTGCCATTTTCTCCTATTGACAGTGTCCTTTGCCTTAAAGAAGCTTTGCAATTTCATGAGGTCACATTTGTCGATTGCTGGTTTTAGAGCCTGAGCCATTGGTGTTCTGTTCAGGAAGTTGTCTCCTGTACCAATGTGTTCAAGTGTATTTTCTACTTTCTCTTCTATGACATTTAGTGCATCTGGTTTTATATTGAGGTCCTTAATTAAATTAACAATTTTCTAGACAGATACACCTTACCAAGATAAATCAAGACCTTGTAAACTATTTAAACAGTCCCCAAATCCCTAAAGAAGTAGAAGCAGTCATTAAAAGTCTCCCAACCAACAAAAGCCCAGGGCCAGGTAGTTTTAGTGCAGAATTCTACGAGACTCTCCAAGAAGAGCTAATTCCATTACTCCTCAAACTATTCCACAAAATATAAACAGAAGGAACACTGCCAAACGCATTCTATTAGGCCACAGTCATGCTGATACCTAAACCACACAAAGACTCAAAAAAAGAAAAAAAAAACTTCAGATTGAAATCTCTTATGAAAATTGATGCAAAAATACTTGAAATCCTAGTCTAGTAATGTATCAAAAACATCATCTATCAAGATCCAGTAGGCTTCTTCACAGGGATGCAAGGATGATTCAATATATGAAAATTCTTCAAAGTAGTCTACCATATAAATAATCTGAAAGAAAAAATAACATAATCATCTAATTAGACACTGAAAAGGTCTTTAATAAAATCCACCACCTCTTCATGCTAAAGGTTTTAGAGAAATCCAGGATACAAGACACATACCTCAATATAATCAAAGCAATATATAGCAAACCAATAGCCAACATCAAACTAAATGGAGAGAAACTTAAGCATTTCCACTAAAATCATGGACAAGGCTGCATATTCTCTTCCTATCTATTTAATATAGTACTAGAAGTTATATCTAGGGCAAAAAGACAACTAAAGGAGATCAAGAGAATACAAATTTGAAAGGAAGTAGTCAAAATATTGCTATTTGAAGATGATATAACAACCCTAAAGCTTATACCAGAGAACTCCTACATATGATAAAGAGTTTTAGCAAAGTAGCTAGATACAAAGTTAACTCAAAAAAAGCAGCCCTCCTTTATACAAATGATAAATGGGGGTGAGAAAGAAATTAGTTAAACAGCCTCTGTTACAATAGCAATGAATAATATAAAATATCTTAGTGTAACTCTAACCAAGCATGGAAAAGGTATGGATGACAAGAACATCAAGTCCCTGAAGAAAAGAAATTGAAGAAGAAATCAGAAGATGGAAAGATCTCCCATACTCATACAGCGGCAGGATCCACTATTTCTCCTGACAACAAGATGTGCAGGAGTAAAGATGTGATGCAGTAGAAATTGAGGGAATGGCCAACCAATGACTGGCTCAGCTTGAGAACCATGCCATGAATGAGACCCCACCCCTCACACAATAATATTTTGTTATTTGTTAAAGGCAGATCTGTCATCTGAAAGATGCATAGCAGCTATGTCATATGAGACGCTTCAGCCAACAACTGACAGAAACAGATGTACAGACCCACAAACATTAGGCAGAGCTTAGGGAATTCTATGGAGACAGGAGATGAAAGACTGAAGATGCCAGGGACATCAAGTATACTACAAGAAAACACAGAATCAACTAACCTGGATCCACAGGAGCCAACTGAGACTAAACTACCAAACAGAAAGCAAACATAGGATGGACCTTTGGCACATATGTAACAGTTGTGCAGTGTGGTCTTCATCTGAGACTCTTAGCAACACAAACAGGATCTGTCTCTGACTCTGTTGCCTGCCTTTGGATCCCTTTCTCCTAACTGGACTGCCTTGTCTAGCCACACTAGGAGAAGATGCTCCTAACCCTACTGCAACTTGATATGCCAAGGTGGGTTGATATCTATGGGAGGACTCACCTTTTCAAAGCCTTCTCTGAAGAGAAAGGGATGACAAAAGGATGGCATGGAGGAAAAGAAAGAGGGAGGAACTGGGAGGAAGGGAGGAAGGGGAAGCTATTATCAAAATGTAAACTAAATAAATTAATTAATAAAAATTATTTTAAAAATTAATATCATTTAGAGATTGCCGTTGCATGTACAATGTGGTGCACAAATTATACCCATAGAAAACAACACATGTCACGTACGTACTAATTTATCCTTCACTTTTCTTTGATAACTGAATGAAACATTGCTCTTATAATAAACTCATGTACACAAAATTCAAATGTTTCTTCAAGACAGGAAGATAACATAAATGACTCAAGTAGGCATTGGAGTCTATGGGAAACTTTAAGTACTCATATCTCATTTAAAGTAACATAGGACTATTTATGTAACTTAGAATATGAGCTCAAGAACAGATTTTCTGTTTTCTTCCAGAGAAACTAGAAAGGTAGATTTATTTAATTGTGTCTGACTTTTAAACTATAGCAACAGCTAAAGGTTGCTATCACATTATGTAGAGTTGATTCTGTGTTGTAATATGGTCTTTTTTTTTTTGCTTGTTTTATCTACTAAGCAGAAAACATATGCTTATAGTTTATTTATTATGTTTTCGTATCTGTTAGAAAATGAGTACAGTACCTAGCACATAGTATGATTTAGTAAATGTTTGATAAATAAAACACATGAACAACTAAATATTTCAGCACAATTCAGATAGCTGAATTATAAAAAGTCATATCCTATGTAAATACCTTGCAAGCTTGTCTATGTCTCTTCTGTGATATGGCTTTTCTAGAAGTTACTTGCTGTATCTTTTTCCAAGATTTGTATCAAGTAGATGAATATAATGAATAATTTGTTTTTAACAAGGTAATAGCAGAAGGAAAAGTCTTTTGTTGAAGTTTCACTGTTACCCAGAAAATGTAAATCATTCTCTTTTATGATTTTTTTTAATCTTCTGTTTATGGGTCCCAGAGACTGAAATACCTAACAAGCTTTCTCATCATTTACCTTATCAACCTAACTGTTTGGATGACACAGGAATTCTGTCAGTGCCTGGTGGGTAGTAAACTCACATGGCTTCTTGTCATTATTATCAAGCAGGGAATGACAGAGAACAGAGAAGTGGTTCTCTCCATATTAAGTCCTGAAGTGAAGTGCTAATGAATGTTAACAGCTTACAGAGTGTCCTGTAGTGTTGTCTATTTATAACATATCTGCCTATTCATCTTGAACCAGCAGTGCATTTAGAACAGAACATTTAAAATGGGTAATAGAGAAAAAGGAAGATAATTAATGACAAAATTCCAATATTTTCATTGGGAAACAATGAACATATTAAAGATGGTTAAAAATAATCTGAAATATAAGATACAAAAAGAAAATACCAATAATAACAAATAGTCACAAGACTTAAATTATGTTCATGAATATATTCCTCACTTACATGACAATCTAAGAAAACTGCATTGGAAACAAGATAGAAAATTTGGATTTTTCCTTGCTCAAGGATTTGTAGCTTTAAAGATTCCACTGGATATAATTTATAGAATATTTTCTAAGAACAGCATGATAATTAAAGAAATTGTTGTTTCCAATTATATGTATTAGCTTGCTAATCAAAAAAAAAAACAAAACAAAACTCAGAGTTTAGGAGATCAAGCCTGAAGTTGGTATATCAGGAGTGTATAGGTAAATTACTTAGATGAAACTGTAGCAAATGTTTGTCTCAACAGGAATCTGCCAATGATGCATCCTTCAATATAAGAAATTAAATATATATTCCAGGCTTCAGAATATGTTGCTGCTGAATCTAGAAGAGTAAGAAAGTAAGCAAGATATGGTCTTAGCCATCAGAGCATTTTGAATACACTCAGAGAGATCAATATTATAAAAGTGGCTCAAAAATAATACTGAGTTTAAAGGTACTACAATAAGACATAATATACACTGAGAAAAAATAAAATTTATATGAATTTTAAGAGTGCACTAATTTAATGAAATAAGTTTTAGGAACTAGAGAAATGGCTTAGTGGTTAAGAATGATTGCTGCTCTTGCAGAAGACCTGAGTTTGGATACCAACAATGTCAGGCAGTTTACAATCTCCTAAACTCCAGCTCCAAGGAGTTTGATGCTCTCTTCTGACCTACAATGGTAACTACACATAGTGCTCTCTCTCTCTCTCTCTCTCTCTCTCTCTCTCTCTCTCTCACACACACACACACACACACACACACACACACAAAAGTGTTTTCTTGAAAAGGAAAAGCAATTAGTTTTTGAAAGTAAGAAATGGAAAAAGGTTACTCAAAAGATATAAAGTTTTGATTAGTTTGGTCTGGAAAAATAAGTTTTAATGACTTGTTGAATTACATGATGACCATAATTAGTAATAAATATATATGGCAGAAAGCTCTGGTTGTGGCTGTCAGAGATTTTCTACATTGGGTTAACTGAAGTGGGAAGACGGAAGACTCCTTTTAATTCTGGGTGGCATCATTCCATGAGCTGGGTTCATGAACTGAGGAAAAAGGAGAAAGAAAAGTGAACATAACCATTCACTTCTCTCCCTGATTTGTGAATGTGTGTGCAGTGTGACCAGCTGCCTCAGTCTCATGCCACCAAGACTTCTGCAGTCTGGAACTGTGACAAAAAATCATCTTCTTTTAAGTTGCATTTGTTACATATTTTATGCCAATAGACCATAAAATATACGTTTCAAATTTTTCATAATAGATTTTAGTTGTCTAACCATGAAAAAAAAAAAACACAAGCAACCACAAAAGCATACTTAGAAGTAAGTAACTGATCTTCAGAGCTCCACTCTCTGTCATTTCTACCAAATCTAATCCACAAGTCTCATCATCAATTCTGTACATACCAGATGCTGCAGCCCCTTCCTATCTTCCCCTATCACCAGCAGATCACATGTATTTTCTGCTACAGCTTTCCTTACCACTTTTGTCTCAGCCTCCAACTTCTTCAGGCATTCACTGAGAATCACTGCTTCCCATTCAGGCCAGTGAAGCAGATATGGCAGGGAAGCAGGGAGCTAATACTCAAATCTTCACTCTCTTTCTTCTTCATCAAATCCAACACCCCAGTCTCATCCCAGCTCTATAGAAGACTTCATGCTATGGATCCTCCCCACTTTCTGCTCCCGTTACCAATAGACTAAGTGGATCATAGTGACATATCCTGCTTCCCTTCTTCCTGTGAACATCCTCACCCTACATCTGGCCATCTCTGTCGCTAAGTGTCAGCTCTCAATACCAAGAAACACATTTTAGTTGGAACCCCCAATGACCACAGCTGGCAGGATTTTAGAAGCATTCCTTATCAAATAACCCACATCATACTATTATCCTAAGAAGAAAAAAAAAACAAAGAACAAAATTACCACCCAACAAAAGACAAGACCAGATATAACATTTAGAATAATCCCAAACTCAGATGCCCAAATCACCAGCATAAAATATAGTCAAATAACTCCCAGGAATAATATGTCTCTACTAAAACCCATTAACTCTAATAGAATAGGTGGATATCTCTGAGACAAGCTTGAAATGTAGGACAAGGGAAACTCCTAGGAAACTAAGAGGGTTGACCCTAGCTAAAATTTCTAGCAATTGGTTATATGGAACCTGAAATGGCCACCTCCTGTAACCAGGCAAGACTTCCAATGGAGGGATAAGAACACCAACCCATCCATAAAACATTCAATCCACTATTTGTCCTGCCTCCAACATATGCAGGGATAAAGATGGAGTAGAAATCAAGAGTAGCCAACAAATGATTGGCCCAGCTTGAGATCCCTGCCAGGAGAGAAAGCTCACCCCTGATACTAGTAATGATATTTTGCTATACTTGCAGACTGAAATCTAGTATAACTGTCCTCTGAAATACTTTACCCAGCAGCTGATAGAAACAGATGCAGAAACCCTTAGCCAAACATTGGGTGGAGCCAGGGGAATTTTGTGGAAGAAAGTGAGGAAGGATTAAAGGAGCTAGAGGGGTCAAGGGCACCACAAGAAAATCTATAGACTCAACTAACCTTTGTAGAGAAAAATATCTTTGGTACTCTATGGATGCAACATCTGTCAATTAAAGCTGATTTATCTGTAGCTGAGGAAGGAAATAGAAGATGGGATATTCTATAGGGAGAAAGGGTTCTGAGAGAGAGCCAGGAGTGGGAAGATTGGGCCCCTTGAGAAACAGGAAAGAGGATGCACAGGAGCAGAGGTAGCTTGCCACATGGTACAACTTTGATCATAATAAATAGAATATTAATTTATGAGTTAAGTGTAGAACAGGCAAAGTTAATGACTTAGGTATTTGTAAATATAATTTGAGTCTCAGTTGTTATTCTGGGAACTTGGAGCAGGAAGGAAAACAGCTCCTTTCAAACCTGGGCCCATAGGATCTCACAGAGACTGAAGCACCAACCAAAGAGCAGGCATGGGGTATACCTCAGCACCCTAAAAATATGTGCAACTTAGTCTTCATGTGGGACCTCTACCAAATGGAGGAAGAACTGTCTCTCACTATTCCCTTCCCCTAACTAGACTGCCTTGTTAGCCTGAATAAGAGATGTACCTAGTGATACTGCAAATTGATATGCCAAGGCTGGTTGATATCCATAGAAAGCCTCCACTTCTCTGAGAAGAAAAGAAGTAGAGATAGTGGGAGGTAGGTGAGAGGGAGGAACTAGGAGGAGAAGAGGGAGGGGAAGCTGTGATAAGAATGTTAAATAAATTAATAAATTAATTAAAAAGATATATTTAACATCCTTATCCACCAGGGAAATAGAAATCAAGCTATTTTAGCCATCATACACATGTCAGAATGGCTAAATTCAATAACATGTGATAGTTAATGTTGGTGAGGCTATAGAGCAAAGCGAATGCTCCTCCGTTGCTGGGGGGAGTGCCCAAATGTACCACCACTATGGACATCGCTATGGTGGTTCCTCAGAAAATTGGGAATCAATCAACTTCAAGACCTAGCTATATAGCTCCTGGCATATACCCAAAAGATGTTCCTCCATACCACAAGGACACTTACTCAACTGCATTCATAGTGGCTTTATTAATAATAGCAAGAAATTTGAGAAAACTTAGATGTCTCTTAACAGAAAAATGGATAAACAAAAATTGGCAAAATTACAAAGTGGAATATCACCTGATTTTTAAAACATGGCATTATGAAAATTGCAGGCAAATGATAGAAGCAGAAAAAAAGTCATCCTGAGTACAATAACTCAGACCCAGAAAGACAAATATGTTATATATTCACTATTAACTGGATAATCAAACTACAATCCACAAACTCAGAAAGGTTAGGTAACAAGGGCAGCTCTATTGGGGAAGCATGGATCTCCCTGGGAAAAAGAAATAGAATAGACTTTAAGTGGACTGGAGGCAGTAGGGATAGGGACTTTGTGGGGAAAATGTGATGGAGGGGAGAGAGTGTGGACAAGATGGCTGGAATTGCGGAGCTTTGGAAGAATATTGTGCAAACCTAGTGCAGTGAAATCTTCCAGGAATCTATTTTTGTGATCCTAGTGAGATTCCTAGTAATGGGAGATAAGGAATCTTAACTAGCAGTCTTGTGTAACTAGGCAAGGATTATAGTGGCAGATCTAGGTTGCATCCAATTGAATTACTGGCTGAAGGTGGGGTGGGCTCCTGATAGAGATCCTCAAACAACCCAAGCTGATGCATCAACAGGGGACTGCTCTCTGAAAATTGAGAGGAGTGTGGCATTATAAAAAACAACATCCACACAGCTCACTGAATGTAGAGAGGTCGAGATGGAGTCTGTATAGAGCCTTTGCACCTATGGTCTAGTCTTTTTCATGTGGGAAAATCTCTACAGGCTACAGAAAGAAAAACCAGGGCACCAATGCATCCACAATACCCTTGACCAAGAATCTTGTTGTGTGCTAGGAAAATGATGGCAACAAACAAGTGAGCTTTAACTTGAGGCCCATACCACAAGGGGAAATACATGCCTGACACTGCTTACAAGGCCAGGAACAAAAGACTTCATAGCCCAGAGACCTACAGTAGAATTAAACATGACTACGAAAACAAACAAACATACAAATAAACAAAATCAATTAAATTATTCCTGATGATTTTCTACTATATTCATAGATACATCTGGTCACTATCAAAGAGGCTTCCTCTGGCAGCAGAGGAAAGCAGGTGTAAAGACCCTCAGCCAGACTCCATCAGGTCCCTCCCCTTGAAGCTTGGGGAACCTAGCAGAAGAAGAGAAAGAAAGGTTGTAGGACACCACGAGAACATAGCCCATCCAGTCAACTAAGCAGGACTCAAATGGGCTCATCTAGACTGAAGGCCAGCACAGAGCCTGTCTGGTCAGTACCAGGTCTTCCATATGTATATGTTATGACAGTTGGCTTGGTGTTTTGTGGACTCCTAACTGTGAGAGTAGGGGTGTGTCTGACTCTTTTCCCTGCTCTTGAGAATTCCTCCTATTGAGTTGCCGACTCTCCATATGAGGGCGTTGGGCATGTCTCATTGGCTATTGTTTTGGTGTGTTTGTTGTCTCTGGGAATCTTGATCTTTTCTGAAGGGAAAATGAAGGTAATGAAGCAGGAGCGTGAGGAGGTGGGTTACAGATGGGAAGAATGGAGGGGAGGGGAAACTGTGATCATATTGTATTGTATAAGAATCTATTTTCAATTTTAAAAATGAACAGAGATACTAAGACTACCTTGAATATCACTCAAAGGAAAAGAAAGTTAATAGTGTCATAAAAAATAATTACACTGAAAGATTTTGAATAGGTAAAAGAAAATTTAATATTGTTGATTCCTAGCTGCACAATAGCATCAGATAATTGTAATTATTATTGTATTTAAAATTTTTCTTTTATAAAATGCTTATTTTTAATTGTGAATTAAAATGAATATATTGTATAGCATTTATTTTGATAAAAGAAAAAATAGAAAGAAAAATGATGTATTAGTAAGATAATAGATATGTTAAATTACTTTAATAAACTTTAGTAAATGATTCTTTCTGAGAAAGAGACAAACATGCACATACACACACATACACACATGAGAGAGAGAGAGAGAGAGAGAGAGAGAGAGAGAGAAAGAGAGAGAGAGAGAAACAGAAACAGAGAAACAGAGAAACTGAGAACCAGAGAAACAGAGAAACAGAGAAACAGAGAAACAGAGAAACAGAAACATAGACAAAGTAAAAGATTATAACATCACATTATACTGATGATTACTGGGTAAAGGCAGTAATTAGACAGAATTACTAAATTTACCATAAAGAATGATGTAGAAGAAATTATATATTATATATTATATATTATATATTATATATTATATATTAT
>NW_021604563.1:20739032-20784106 GCF_004785775.1 Grammomys surdaster | reverse complement strand
ATTATATATTATATATTATATATTATATATTATATATTATATATTATATATTATATATTGTATATATTATATATTATATATTATATATTATATTTATTATATATTTATTATATATTATATATTATACATAATACATTATATATTATGTATTATACATTATACATTATATATTATATATTATATTATATATTGTATATTGTATATTGTATATTATATATTATATATTATAATGTTAGATTAGAATAAGAAGAATAAGACAGTAAAAAGACAGAAATCAGACTTTTTAGAATTCAATGAAAATGAATATACAACATACACAAAATTGTGGGACACAAAGAAAGGAGGTGATAAGAGGAAAAGATATAGCACAAAGTAACTTCATAAAGAAATTAGAGAGGTGTTGTACTAGCAACATAACAGTATACCTAAAATCTCTTGAAGAAAAAGAAGCACATATAGCCAAAAGAAGTAGACACAGGAAATAAGTAGAATTCAGAGCTGAAATCAATAAAATAAACACAAAGAGAACAATACAAAGAATCAATGAAACAAAGAATTCAATTTTTGAGGAAATCGAGATGATAGACAAATTCTTATTCAAACTAACTGAAAAACACAAAGATAGTATCCAAATTAACAAAATCAGAAACAAAAGGAGGAATGTAACAACAGACACCAAGAAAATCCAAAGAATCTTTATGTCATACTTTAAATAGTTGTATGCTACAAGTTTGAATAATATAAAAGAAATGAAAGTCTTTTTTGATAGATATCACTTATCAAAGTTAAATCAAGATCAGATAAACAAGTTAAAGAGACCAAAGGAAATAGAAGCAGTTATTAAAAGTCTCCCTACTAGGGATAGAGAAATGGATCCATGGATAAGAGAGCATTGGCTGTTACTCCAGAGGACCTGGGCTCAATTCCCAGCACCCACATGGAAGCTTACACCTATCTGTGACTCCAGTTCCAAGTGACACTCTCACACAGACATAAATGCAGACAAAACATCAATGCACATAAAAATAATGTAAAATCTCTGTTTTAGAATTTCATTGCTGTGAAGAGACACCATGATCAAGGCAACTCTTATATAGTGGAAAACATTTAATTGGTACTAGTGTACAATTCTAGAGCTTTAGCCCATTATCATCATGGTGGAAAGAATGGCAGCATCTAGGTAGACATGGTGCTAGTGTGAGTTCTACATCTTGATCTGAAGACAATCAGAAGACACTCTTCTGCAGACAGTTAGGAGGAGGCTCTCTTCCAAACTGGGCAGAGCTTGAGCACTAGGAGACCTCAAAGCCTGCCTACACAGTGACACACTTCCTCCAACAAGGCTACACCTCCTCCAACAAGGCTACACCTACTCCAACAAGGCTACCCCTCTTAATATTACCATTTTTTCCACGGGACAAGCATATTCAAATCACCACATTCCACTCTGCCCCACCTTGGGTGTGTTTAAACACATGAGTCTATAGGGGCGATACTTAGCCATAGCATAACACAAAATACATTTAGGCCAATTTCAAAAGTCACCATAGTTTATCACAGTCTCAACAATGTTTAAAGTCAAAGTTCAAAGTCTCTTCTGAGATTTATGCAATTCCTTAACTGTAATCCCCTATAAAATCAAAATCCAAAAGCACATCACATATGTCCAACATCACAGGATATAAATTACCATTCCAAAATGTCATAGTGAGGAGGTACTGGACCGTAAGACCAAAAAAAACCATCTGGGTAAGCTCCAAACTCCATATCCATATCTGATGTCCAAGTCCTTTTTTTGTTGTTGACTGCAAGAAACTTCTTTTTCTTGGGTTGGTTCCACTCCCTGTTAGCAGCTTTTCTCCACAGATATCCCATGGTTCTAGCATCATATTTTGGGGATTTGAAGACAAGTTCAACTTCACAGCTTCTTGTTTCAACATCTGGGATCTACAGAACTCCAAAGTGTTTGAGTCAGTTCTCCAGCTCTGTCAACTGTATCACTCTAGAACCTGCTTGACTCCACTCCACTACTGCTGCTATTCTTGGTGGACATCCCATGGTATTGCCATCTCCAATATGCTAAGGTCTTTAGCTTCAACTAGACCACACCTTTTCCAACAAGGCCATACCTCCTAATAGTGTCCCATTCACATTGGATAAGCATATTCATACCACCACAGTCTCAAACAAACAAACAAAAACAAAAACAAACAAACACACAAAACAGGGTCATACCAGAAGTTTTAGTGCAGAATTTTAGCAGACTTTCAAAGAGGACCTAATACTAATACTTCTCAAACTACTCTACAAATAGAAACATAAAGAACATTGCCAAATCCATTGTATGAGGCCACAGTCACTCTGATACCCAAACCACATAAAAACTCAATAGAGTAAAAGAATTACAGACCAATTTTCCTCATGAACATTGATAGAAAGATATTCAATAAAATACTCAAGAACAGGATCGAATCAAATACACCGTGATCAAGTAGACATCATCCCAGAGATGCAAAGTTGACTCAATATATGAAAATCTATCCAAATAATCCACCAAATAAACAAACAGGAAAATGAAAACCACATGGTCATCTAATTATATGTTGAAAAAGCCACT
Organism: Grammomys surdaster; assembly: GCF_004785775.1. Classification (NCBI taxonomy): domain Eukaryota; kingdom Metazoa; phylum Chordata; class Mammalia; order Rodentia; family Muridae; genus Grammomys; species Grammomys surdaster. The sequence goes on along the minus strand of NW_021604563.1, from coordinate 20,781,489 downwards.
GACAACATCTCAAACTCCTTCATAACAAAAGTATTAGAAGGTCTGGGATACAAGGAATATACCTAAACACAATAAGGGCAATCTGCAACAATTCAGTAGCTAATATTAAATTAAATTACACTCAAAGCAATTCCACTAAAATCAGGAACAAGACAAGATTCAGATGTAAATCTAAACACCTACAGACATCTGACATTTTATAAAGAAGCCAGAATTATACAATGGCGGGGGCGGGGGGGAGAGCATCTTTAGCAAATAGTGTTGTTCTAATTGGATGTCTGTATGTAGAAGAATATAAAGAGATCTATATCTATTACCATGCATAAAACTCACATCTAAGTGGATCCAAGTTTTTAACATCAAACTAGACACAGTGAACCTGATACAAGAAAAAGTAGGAAATAGCCTTAATGCATTGCCATAGGACACAACTTCATGGACAGAACACCAATAGCACAAGCACTAATCAATAAATGGGATCTCATTCAACTGAAAAGCTGTTTTAAGGCAAAAGACTGTCAATAGGTCAAAACAGGAGCCTACAGATTGGGAAAAGATACTCACCAACTTCACATCTGATGATTAATTTTCAAACTATATAAAGAACTCAAGTAAGAAGATATCAACAAACCAAATAATCCAATTAAAAAAATGGGATACAGGTTTAACCAAAGAATTCTTGATAAAGTGACCAAGAAATACTTAAAGAAATGTTCAACATCCTTAGCCAAGAGGGAAATGCCAATCAAAACAACTCTAAAATTTCATCTTACACAAGTCAGAATGACTAAGATCAATAACACAACTGACAGCTCAGGCTGGCAGGGATATGGAGCGAGTAGAACACTCCTCCACTGCTTGTAGGAGTACAAACTTGTACAGCCACTTTGGAAATCAATATTATAGTTTCTAAGGAAATTGGGAATTGGCCTACCTCAAGACCCAGCTGTCCTACCTCTGGGTATATACCCAAAGGATGCTCGATTTTATCACAAGGTGACGTGCTCAATTATGTGCATAGTAGCTTTATTTGTAATAGCTAGAAACTGGAAAAAAAATCTAGATGTCCCTCAGCCAAATAAATGGATAGGTATGAATGGGAAGAGTATAGGTCAAGTGGAGGGACAATGAAAGGAGAGAGTACTGGGAATGGCAACTTGAAAGGGGGGGCATTTTACAGATAAGCTAGAAGCCTAATGCGATGGAAATTCCCAGGAATCTATGAGAGTGACTCTAGCTAGGACTCCTAGTAATAGAGGATACAGAACCCTGAACAGCCATTCTCTATAACCAAGCAAGGTTTATAGCAGTGGGACTAGAACACCAACCCAGCCTCAAAACTGACCTAAAATCTGTCCTGCTTGCAAGATGTGCTGGGTTAATGGTGGCACAAAACTTGTAGGGGTAGCCAACCAATGATTGTTCCAAGTTAAAGCACATGCCACTAGAGGAGCTCACCTGTCACTATATGGATAGGCAGGAACTAGAGCCTGGAGCCCAGAGACCTAGGGTAGAACCAAATAAAACTGGCAAAAAAATTGTAAATGAAATGATTCCTAATGATATGCTGCTATATACACAGATTGGTGCCTAGCTCAAATGTCATTGGAAAGACTTCACCAAACAACTGAGGGAAACGTGCAGACCCATAGACAAACAGTAGGTCGAATTTAGGGAATCCTGTGGAAGAGGGGAAGGATGGATTATAGGAGCCAGAGGGGTCAAGAAGAACACAGTCCACCCAGTTAACTAAGTACAACTCATAAGGCCTCACAGAAATTGCACAACAACTAGGAGCCTGCATGGGTCTGACCTGGATCCTTTACATGTATTTTATGGTTGCATAATTCAATGTTCATTTTTCTGTTTTTAAATTAAGTATAGACATATATATATATATATATATATATATATATATATATATATATGTCTTCATGTACACCAGAAGAGGACATCAGATCCCATTACAAAGAGACTTCTAGTGGTGGCAGCAGGAGCTTTTTCTGAATCTTTTGCCTGACTTTGGGACCCTTCCCTCCTACTGGGTTGTCTGATCCAGCCTTAATATGAAGGGAGGTGTATAGTCTTATTGTAACTTGATATGCCATATTTGGTTGCTATTCCTGGGAGGCCTTTCCTTTTCTGAAGGGAATCAGAGGGTAGTCGATGGCTGTTGGGGGGGGGTTAGTGCTGAGAGGGGAGAAAGGAAAGGAAACTGATTGGGATATAATATAAAAGATAAGAATAAATAAAAAGTAAAAACTTAATTTTTAATTATAAATAAAAGAATACATTATATAAAAATCTATTTTCCATTAACTTATTCATTTATTCACTTTACAACTCAATCACTGCCCCTGATTCCTGATCCCCCTCACACAGTCACTCCTCCATCTCCCCCTCTCCTCTGAGTGGGTGTAGGCACCCTTGGGTATCCTCCCACCCTGGCCCATCAAGTATAAAAATCTATTTTTGATAAAACAAATATTTTAGGAAGAAAAATGATAATTATTGAGATGAGAGATATGTTAAATTACTTCAATAAATCACTCTACCAATGAGACAGACAGACCCACCAGACACACATATACAGATACACACACATACACAAAGAGAGACAGAGACAGACATACATAGAGACAGACACACAGAGACAGAGACAAAGTTAAAGATTATAACGTCATATTATTTCCCATAAATAAGCTTATTCTTTATTGTAGGACCTTGGAAGGCAGCCTGGTTTCTGGTTGAGCACAGGCTAGAAACCCCAGGTGACACAGCAGGTGACCCTAAAGGTCAGAAGGGCTTAGCCAATTAAATTTTCCTTCCCAGACACTCCTCCCTGCAAAAGGTATTTAATCTCAGGCCCACCCTGAGAAAATGGGATATGGTTTTCCATCTACTTTCTACCATGACAATAAACGTCTTAAGACCATGGGCTATTTCTTTTCATCAGGATCTGGGGTGGGGAACAATGGAGAAGGCCTTCTCCTACAGAGCCACCTTCTAATTTCCCGCAGAAGATCTCTCTGTGTTCCCAGGCACAGTGATCATCAACCTAAGCCAAGAGAGCCAAGCCTCCATAACCAAGCCAAGGACCATTCCCATGGGGCACAGACTGAGATTCTCTTCCTTTCTCTCACTTTGGCCATGGGCCAATCCAGTCCATGAGCCTCAACTTGGGTCTAACAGCGCCTAGAGGCCAAAGATACTGAGAACCAGCCAGTCACTGGCCACCTTTGGGCCCGGGGAACCCCCAGCCAGCTCCAGCAGTCCCTGAGACCTTAGACTGTCCTCCCCCCAGGAGTGGGTCCTGTGGCTTCCCATAGCCTGATCCATGGCGTGAGTGCAGTCAAACTCCAGTGACTCACCTCCCCAAGCTGCCCTAGCCCTGTGATGGGGCAGACACAGGACCCCACCATTAACACAACACTTTACCAACTAAAAATAATGGTAAAAAGAAACAAAATTGAAAATTAATTTGTGATGTGAGATCAGAATTCCAAATAGGTACTATGAATTCCTATGATCTTGTAAAACTGATTAGGCTATCTAGCATTCAACACCAACAAGGAAATTAATATAAAAGATTAACTAGCAAAAGGGTAGAAAATGAAAGTATCATTTTTGTGATTTGAATGATAAATATCCCCACATAGTCTCAGGCATGTGAACACTTAGTCCCTGGTTCATAATATTTTTCGAAGTTTTTGTGCTGCAATCTTTTGGAACCATAAACCAAAATAAACTCTCTGATCTTTAGATTGCCTGTGGACGTGGTGTTTTAGCACAGTCACAGAAAAGTAATTAATAAGGTCCCATGAGGTAAATGGTTATAGATAAATCTTGTGTTTTCTTTCATACTTAGAAACAAAAATCAAAAGTTGATTCCAATGTAGAATACTAGAAAATGAAGGTGGTAAGGTGAAATAAGGAGAGAATAGAGTGATACACAGGCATGTATGAAACTGTTACAGTGAACACTACTTGTACAATTATGTTAATTATATTTAACCAGTATGAAATATGAGAGGAATTCCTGGGTTAAGAAATGGATTCAGTGGGTAAGGTGCCTATCATGAAAGCATGAAGATCTGAAATATGAGCCCTAACATCTATTTTTAAAAAGCCAAGTATCAAAGTACATATTTCTAACAGGGTTGATCCCAGAAAGTTCATTTATCAATCAGTCTAATTGAGATAGTAAACTCTTAGGTCGATGAGAGACCCTATTACCCAAACTAAGGTGGAAAGAAATCAAGGAGAAAACCTGTTAGTGGCCTCTGACATCCACATATGTCTACACATGTATATGCATCACACACACACATACACACAAACACACATAATTATTTTCAATGGTCTCTATTGCTATTATTTATTGTTATTGGTAGAGAAGGCTGACTTTATGGTGAATTAATGGCCAAAAGTCATCTTAGTGTGTCTGAATATTTTAAATTTTAGAACATTTAATCACCATATCAACCTTGAAATGTATATATTATCACTATTCTCATGTAGTATTTTCAACAATGTTGATAAAGTATTCATGGTAATACATTTTACATTGATATTTCTTATGGTAGTCAATAAATGACTTTGGAAGGAGACAAGATTGCAATTCAGTAAATATAATGCATAAAAGTCCAGTGAATAAAGCAAAAACTATTCTACTGTCTTAGTCAATTGTTTGTAAGTGGTCTTCCTTAATCTCAATATATTTTAAAGGAATAGACAAACTACACTTTTTTTCAAAATACCTTTTGCATTTAAACAAATATGTGCATATAATTAATTTTTTCAGACCAATTCCCAACAGTGAGTGGCAGGAAGATTATAATTATACTCTAACAAATATATTTAGAATTCTCTATGTACCCTTAAGTACAGAATCAATTGGTTTTACATTCATTATAAATAATGTGGGGACTTAGATCACAATTTGAAAACAGAAAAGGACTGTGTATGGTAGCCCATGTGTGCAATCCTACCATTAGACAGATAAAGGAAGATAAAGAGTTCAAGGCCAGCTTCTTTTATATAGCAGGTTCAACTAAGTCTGGGCTATGTCAAATTATATCTCAAAAAGAAAAAGAACTGGAAAGATTATACATTTCTTGAATAAAAAATACCTTGATAATAAAACATTAGTACAAATTACTCATCTGAGAAGTACATCTTAGCAGATATAAATGACTGTCTATACTTGTCATATTCCTGCTCCAAGCAGGTTTGTTGCACAACATAAACAGAATTTCCCTTTTAATTTCTAGAAAGATACCCAAGAAACACTACATTTATAATATCCAACACAATTGTTTTGTTTTGTTGTTTTGTTTTGTTTTGTTTCGTTTTTGGTTTTTCAAGACAGGGTTTCTCTGTATAGCCCAGGCTGTCTTGGAACTCCCTCTGTAGACCAGGCTGGCCTCTAACTCAGAAATCTGCCTGCCTCTGCCTCCCAAGCGCTGGTATTAAAGGCGTGCACCACCACTGCCCGGCCACAACTGTATTTTCTTTTTGAATATTTTCTTGACTTCACAAATGACATCATAGTTCTTGTTTGAAGTTTTTTCTTAGTATGACCTTCAAAAATAATCCACTTTTAAAATATATATTTTATGTGTATAGACATTTTGCCTACATATATGTCTGAGTGTCTGGTGCCTACAGCGGCCAGAAGAGGGCATTGGAACTAGATTTAACAGATGGTTGTGACTTGCAATATGAGTGCTGGGATTCAAATCTTGAACACCTAGAAGAACAACTGGTGCACTTTTTTTTTTTTTTTTGGTTTTTTGAGACAGGGTTTCTCTGTGTAGCCCTGGCTGTCCTGGAACTCACTCTGTAGACCAGGCTGGCCTCGAACTCAGAAATCCGCCTGCCTCTGCCTCTCAAGTGCTGAGACTAAAGGCGTGTGCCATCACCGCCTGGCACAACTGGTGCTCTTAACCACTGCAATATTCTACGTCTGCATTCTGTCTTTATTATGTTGTGATATTTCCCTCTAGGAGAAAAATAATCAACTTTCTTCAGGGATGCTGCCTGTAAGAGGATATCCATTGTCCTGTAAATATTTTTATATCTAAGTGCATGTTCCAGCACATGTCTCTATACATCTAAGCACTAGCAACACTAAGTAGATTTGGAAGAGGGAGAGAGGGGAGGAGAGAGGGAGACAGGCAGAGACAGAGAGAGAAAAGAGAGAACAAAACTATGTGCAGTGACTGACTGTACTCTGAGCCAAGCAACTTCCATTTTGGGACAATTAGTTGTGCCCCCTTAGAGAAGATATTCCCATCAAGGCTTATTGACAGTTTAAGAGTTAATCCCATCCCTGAAGTATCCAACTGTTCCCTACCAACTGTCTAGTATTCAATTGTTCCCTGGCCACTGGCAACTCTGTATCTAGCCTGGGGAAGGGCGTGTGTGTGTGTGTGTGTGTGTGTGTGTGTGTGTGTGTGTGTGTATGTGTAAGCGTGCATCAGGGAAGACTAAAGGTGGGAGCTCCATTTATGTGGCTATGGGAAAGCCCTCATCCCTGGTAAGGCTTTCTAGGTGTAGGCAGTCGGGAACAGCATGCCTACACCCTTGTTAGTAACCCCTCATGTATGCTCTATAAGAAAGGCCAATAAATTCATCGCTTCCCCAGGGTAAACTTTGGTTGACTCTTGTCTCATTTTGTCATTGGGATCTTAGGAAAGGGGGGAGTATATTGTTTATATATCCCTCTGAATGGGAATTTTAGCAAAATCATGAAATTGAGAATAAACAGTCATGAACAGATTAGGAACTAACTAGAGAAGAGGAATGGGGAATACACTTGATAAAAACAGCTCATTCACATATGAAAGATATATGTATGTTTCAAAACTAAGAGATGGAGAAATTATACTTAATTTTCTAACTGTAGACCTGCATGAAAATAAGTAAAATGTGGGGAATTTGGAAGAAGTATAAATATTGCAAAGTTTTCTTTTGTATGTTGTAAATGTTTTGAAAAGGAGGTTTATTTTGGCTCATAGTTCAAGGTTACAGTCCATCATGATGGGGAAGTCATAGAGACACAAGCTTGGGGTAGCTAGTCACATTGTATTCATATTAAGAATAGAGAGAGATGAGTGTACCAACATGTCAATTTTTAAAGCCTCTACAAATATTGAATTATAAAAGCATATACCTTGAGTAGTAAAATTGGATTGTCTTAAGCAGAGTGAGGGTGCTGTGGGATGAAATAAGAAATGTTATAAGCAAATATATTAGATCCTTAAATTTTTTCTAATTCTGACAGTCCAGGGAGTATGTTGGAAGTCAGTCCAAAGCTCCTAGAGATAATATCAAATAAATGAAAGAGATATATTCATAGATAGAGGGAAAAAAAACCTCAACTGAATTAGCTCTGAAATACATAGAAAGAATGATAATAGAAAGGAAGCACCAAGAAAAATTTATAACTATAGCAACAAGGGAAGAGAAGCCTGGCTAGGGAAACATTTTGAGAAGATGTGCTCCTAATTCATCTCTAACAGGATGCTCTTGTAAACAGCTAACCCACAAAAGGCAATTACTTCACATAATAACAAGTATCTTCCCAGCAATGTAAAATACAACACAGAAACAAAAGAATTATGTAACTGAAGGCAATATGGATCCTCAGATGATTCATAATTCTTTAATAACTTAATGAAAAGATATGGGAATGGATGAAATAATGTAGAATAATTTAAAACTCTTACATTAAAAATGATTGAGAATACAAATAGGTGAATGAAGAGGGAAAGTTAAATTTTTGAAACAAGACATTCAATTGAGAGTCTGAAAAATTAACTAGAAATAATTTCAAATAAAAAGCTGAATAAATATTCAAAAAAACCCATCATTAATACAGTAGACCACATAGAAGACTCAGAAACTAATGATAGAGTTGACAGTTTCTTGTATTCAGAATGCAACATAAAGATAATCATAGCCATCATATTCATAATGACTGTCTTTGTCACTGTTTTACTATTGTGGAGACATCATGATCAAGGCAACTCTTATAAAGGAAAAAATTTAATTGGGGCTGGCTTACAGGCTCAGAGGTTCAGTCCATTATCACGATAGAGAGAAGCATGGTAGCACACCAGCAGACATAGTGCTAGAGAGCAGAGAGTTCTACATGCAAGCAGCAGGAAGAGAGAGACACTGGGCTTCACTTTAGCTTCTGAAACCTCAAACTCCAACCCCAGTGACACACTACCTCCTACAATGCCACACACAATCTTTAAGTGGTACCACTCGCTGATGAATAAGCATTAAAATATATGAACCTATAGGGATAATTTTTGTTCAAACCACCAACCACATTTCACTCCCTGGTCCCATATGCTTCTTGTTGAATCATAAAGCAAAACACATTTAGTCTAACGTTAAAATCTCTATAGTCTATTACCCTCTCATCACTGCTTAAAATCTAAAGTTCAAAGTCTCTTCTGAGACGCTAAGCATTCTCTTATCTGTAATGCCCTATAAAATCAAAAGCAAAAAGCAAATCACGTACTCCAACAAGGCCACATTACCTAATCTTTTCAAATAATATCACTCCCTATGAGTCTGTGGGAGTCAATTTCATTCAAACTACTGCAATAACTTAAGCACAATTAAAAGACGATAAATACAAATTGGAGGCATGTAGTTAGAAATGAAGATACAGACTAAAAAATAAAAATCTATTCAATAAATATATTAGTAGTAAATTCTCAAATTCTAGAGGATAAACTACAAATCCAACTGTAAGAGGTATTTAAACATGTAGATTACAAGGATATAAAAGAACCTATCCATGTAACATTATATATAAAACACCAAGAGTACAGAACAAGAAATAATACTGAAAGGAGGCAGGTAGAATGGACAAGTTAAAGAAGCAAACCTAATAAAATTACACATATATATTAGCAGAAACCCTAAAGGACAGAATACCAAAGTTCCAGACTTAAAAAGAAATAACTTGCTAACCAGGATTAATAAGCTGACCAAAATTATCTTTCAAAAAAAAAGTCATTCCAGGATGATGCAATCCAAGACTGCTATGTAAGTTGTCTTCATTAAGGTTATGATTACTATGATAAAATACCACACCAAAAGCAAGTTGTGGAGGACCTGAATTATTTGGCTTATACTTCCAGATCATAGTACATTGCAGAAGGAAGTCAGGGTGGGAACTCACACAGGGCAGGAACATTGAGGCAGGAACTGATACAGAGGCCATGAAGGAATACAGTTTGCTTCCTTGTTCCTCATGGCTTGCTCAATATCCTTTCTCATAGAACCCAGGACTACCTTCTCAGGAGTGGCCTCATCTGTAGTGGACTGAGTGCTCCCATAATAACCACTAATAAAATGCCTACAGGCTTGCCACCAGCCCAATATTACAGTGGCATTTTCTCAACTGAGTCTACCTCTTATCCCATAAGTCCAGCTTATGTCAAGTTGTTATAAACTGCCCAGAACACTTGTGTTGTACAGGATACACAAAAAATACACAAAAAACATTGAGAGTAGCCAATTCAAGAAAAGGAATATAGAAAATATAAAAACAAGTCTTAGTAGTATCATGGCTAAACAAAGGATACTTGAGAAAGAGTCAAACATTATTATCTCTACAAACCAGCAAACTTATAAGAGAGAAATAATACATTTATTTATACATTTTGTTAATGACATGTTAATAGACATGGCCTTAATTCCACAACTAATAGATACAGACTAGAATATTGGGTCCTTTGGGTATATGCTAAGAAGTGCTATCACTGGGCCATATCATAGATCATTCTCTAGAGATAGTAGTTCCTCAGCCATGTTCATTGATGTTCTAGTCACAATTGCTAGGGAATGGAGAAAGAGTAAAATACCCTTCAATTGATAAATGGGTAATTAAAATGTGATGCCTACAAACCATGAAATACTAAACTCTAAAGATAAATGAAATCATAAAGTTTTCAGGTAAATGGATGAGCCTAAACGATATTAAATTGAGTGAAGTTACCTAGACTCTGACTCTGAAAGACAAATGCTGCATGTTATGTCTCATTTGTAGATCTGAGCTCTGAGTCATAGATGTGAAAATATAACCTGGAGAAATGGTAGTAAGCAGGGAAATAAGTGACCATTGTTGTGGGTAGCTGTAGAAAGAGTGTTAAAAGAACGTAAGTGTTATAAAGGAGGAAAAGGAATGTGGTACTCCTAATAGCAAAAGGGATAAGAAGGAAAATGCATGAGAACAATGAGAAGGGGAGGTATTAACAATAAAAATGCTTTTTAAAGATGTACAGAAACATTTTATAAGCATACTTAAAATACATTGTTTTTAAGACACGCGCGCACACACACACACACACACACACACCAGCAGCAGCAGCAGCACCAGCAGGAGCAGTTCCCCACAAGTGCTGTGAATCACTTCCAAGTCTGAAACCTGCCCTGATGTTTCTAGTTGGAGGAATACAAGACACTCTCTCAAAATAATATGAGCTACTGCTATCACCTAAGCTTCAGGAAAAATTATGAAAGAATGGACAGAAATATTGTCATAGACAAAGGATCAAGATGCCTGTTGGATAGCATTCCCCAGATATGACAAGGAAGTTGTGCCAATGAAGGCTCAACAATATTGTTACCTAAACAAGACCCATAAAATGACATCAGATGATATGCTAATGTGGCATGGAAGAACTACATAATTCCTAGATGAAAAGCTTCAGAGTGTCAATGGCCACTAGGAGAGGGACACTTAATTTCTTTCAGAGATGTGCTCATGCATAGGTTGTCCAATCCTGACTGGCCATCTCTATAGGCACATGTACATGCAAGCAAAGCTAAATGAGTTTGGTAGGTTTTACATGTATGTATCTAGTCACATGACAGGAATTAACCTGATGGGCAAAGACACCAACAGGCATAAGGGATAAAAATGACACTCTAAATACATGTAATTCAAATCAAGCATGAATAGCTTTATTAATAAAAAAGCACATATCAAGTCAAATTTTTTCAAAAGAGATAAAGAATTTCACTACATATCCAAAAAAAGAAAACTCAAGAGGATAAAAATATTGAGTATATATTCAGTAAATTCTGGTGTGCCCAATTTCATAAAATCACTACCACCAGACATAGAAAGACAAATGTGTCCAGATAACATAATAGTAGTGGCTTTCAATGCTTTGCCTGCATCAATATATCAATCATAAAAACAAAAGTTAATAAATAAATTTTAGAGTTAAGTTGAACTATAGACCAGATGGACTTCAAAGGTATGTGCAAAATAGTCCACCCAATATATGTGGGATACATGTTTTCATGTTTTCAACAGCCCATGGAATTTTCTCCAAAACAGATTATATTTTAGGCATGTCAGCTAGAGTTGTCACTATGCAGGTCTTGTTTAGGAAAAATAAATGAATGAAATACTTTTAATTCTTCATATTTTATTCTTCATATTTTGTTACATTGTAATATAAGAAGATTATAAATCATTCTAATTTTCATGCCTTGTTTCTTGGGTATATTCAGAGAACAATATAGTATATTTTATAAATCAAACTCTGATCCACACAATATACAACATATAATACCACTATATTAAGCCAGGAGCCGCCATCTAAATTTCATTTGTATGTATATGTGTACCATGAAACGTTAGTCAATATTGTGTGTGTGTCTAAACAAGACTCATGTAAATATGTCAACATATTAATTAAATCCAATTCAATTTTACGTTCCTTTTACTAGTACCATTCATTCCTATATATTCGCTGTAGATTTTTGTCCTGAAATTCAGAGAAAAATTAAGAAAGAAAGCTAGAATGAGAAAAAGAAGACCCTGGCATATATGCATTGTCAATACTGATAGTATAGTAATACAGCTGATTTAATAATATTGCTATTCAATTTTACTGAACTAGGTTAAAGAAAACTAATAATTTTGAACCAATAAACATATAACTTTAAGAATTGTAAATTTTCTCAGAATTCCATAGAGGTATATGCTCAGGATCAAATGGCTCTTCAAATTTGGCAGTATCTAATAAATTATACACTCTATACTATAGCAGCCCAGAGTTTCTAAAACAATGCTGCTGCATAGATTTTGGCTAATTATTTTCATTGGCCAAGTCAATGGTTTTCAACTTTGAGCCTTCATTAGAGTATACATGATGAGCTCAAATAGGCATTATTCATACCTTTAGTCTTGTCAACATCTAATTAGTCAAATAGTGAAGAGTTATACCAAATGAGGATAATCAGTTTATATCCATTATTGAGAAGTTTTACTAAGGAGTAACCAGTTATCCTAAACTTTGATTCCAGAAAATTAGGAGAACAAAAGTCTGTCTCTGATATCTATGATAATATAAACACATATATGAATATATTTACCTGAGTTGGTTTTATCTCTTGCACATGAAACTAAATCTTCTATATTATCTATTAATACTTCTTTTATCTTCAACATTCATTTCCTGTGGCTTTTGTAATGAGATACTATACATTTGATAACTATAAAGCAATAGAAATGAAGCTTTATATAGTTCGCAATCATTCATGGTCACCTTCATTTATAGGCAAGGAGAAAATTTGTTCCTTACTTTGTACAGCTTCTTGTCTTGTGGGTGAACACCTACAATCTTGCTTTCATTTTCTCAGCCCCTCCCATGTTTCCCTCCATGTATTATCTCTAGTTTTAATTTCTCACATAAGAGCACTTATAATGGTATGCAGAGCTCATCTTGGTAATCAAACATAACACCCTAGTTTCAAGAGCTTTAGCTTAATACTTTCAACAAAGATGTTTGGCCAAATAATAGAACATTTATACGATCTAATAATTAAGATTTGAGATCATATAGTATTCTTTATTCCACCATCCTTATTTTCCATGATGCTTGGGATTTGGAAGAGATGTAATTTGTATCAAAGGAGAATATTGAGGAACCATCATTGCAATAATAAAGTAAGAATCAATTCGTAAAACAAGCATTTTAAAATGAGATTATTTGTATTATCTCAAATAAGCAGACCCCTTAATTTTATGGCAAAATGTTTTCCTTAAGAAGATAGTGAAACTTAGCCGGGTGGTGGTGGCGCATGCCTTTAATCCCAGTACTTGGGAGGCAGAGGCAGGTGGATTTCTGAGTTTGACGCCAGCCTGGTCTACAGAGTGAGTTCCAGGACAGCCAGGGCTATACAGAGAAACCCTGTCTCAAAAAACCAAAAAAAAAAAAAAAAAAAGATAGTGAAACTCACATGTCATATAGTGAGATATGTCAAAACATTGTTTTCATGAAATTTATCTAAAGAAATCTTCTGAAGTTGCTATTTTTCTTCAGGATGTCCATATGTATTCATATTGCAAGCCTGACATTTGTAGAGATTATTTTATAGTTTAAAGTTTTTAATAAAAGTATAAAAAAACGAGAGAAAAAAGTTTGTTTTTTTCAAATAAAGAAAAACATACTTGCATACACAAAGAAGCCGTGGGGAGATACAATTACTACAGTCTGAAATGAAAGTAACATTATTGCTGAAGTTATTGATTAAAAAGGTGGTTTTAAAAGAAACTGTAATTCTGAGCAAACTGGGCATTTAGATGAAATGCATAAGTTTATATAAAGGTAGAACCTAGTGAAACAATTTAATGAAACATAAATTAAATAGGTAATAAATGAAGATAATATATAAGTAGTCAAATAATCACATCCACAAATAAAAACCAAGAGTCACATCAAATTAATATTAAATTCTAGAAACACTTATGAATTAATACAAACTCTTCATCAATAAATTCAAAATCTGAGTGATGTATGTCCCATTTCACTTATAAAGCCAGTACTCTTCACATGCAACAGCCACAAAAAGACATCGCAATAAAAGAAAGCTGTCATCAACCTTTATGAGCACAGAAACAAATCTATTAAACAGTACACTAGCAAACAAAATCCAGACAAAATGTTAATTACCCACCATTACAAAATGGGATTTAAAAGAGTTGAAAATGTCTAATGCCAGAAAAGCAACTAAAGTAGCATTAAGAAGAAAAATAGCAGTTCTTCGAGAAAATCAACAAGATAGATAAACCCCTAGCCAGACTAATCAGAGGACAGAGATACAGAATCCAAATTAATAAAATCAGAACTGAAAAGGGTGACATAACAACAGAAACTGAGGAAATGTAAAAAATCATCAGATCCTACTACAAAAGCCTATACTCAACAAAATTGGAAAGTCTCGATGAAATGAACAATTTTCTAGACAAGTACCAGTTACCAATGTTAAATCAGGATCAGAAAGACCACCTAAACAGTTTCCTAACACCAAAAGAAATAGAAGCAGTCATTAAAATTCTCCCCACAAAAAAAAGTCCGGGACCAGACGGTTTTAGTGCAGAATTCTATCAGACCTTCAAGGAAGAACTAATACCAATTCTCTTCAAACTATTCCACAAAATAGAAACAGAAGGAACACTACCCAATTCATTCTATAAAGCCACAATTACGCTCATACCTAAACCACACAAAGATGCAACAAATAAAGAGAACTTCAGACCAATCTCCTTTATGAACATTGATGCAAAAATACTCAATAGAATTCTAGCGAACCAAATCCAAGAACATATCAAAACAATTATCCATCATGATCAAGGAGGCTTTATCCCAGGAATGCAGTGTTGGTTCAATATACAGAAATTCATCAAATGTAATCCACTATATAAACAAACTCAAAGAAAAAAACCACATGATCATCTCTACTAGATGCTGAGAAAGCATTTGACAAAATTCAACACCTCTTCATGATAAAAGTCATGAAAACATCAGGAATTCAAGGTTCATACCTAAGCATAGTAAAAGCAATATACAGCAAACCAGTAGCCAAAATCAAACCAAATGGAGAGAAACTTGAAGCAATCCCACTAAAATCAAGGACTAGGCAAGGCTGCCCACTCTCCCCCTACCTATTCAATATAGTACTGGAAGTCCTAGCCAGAGCAATTAGGCAACACAAGGAGGTCAAAGGAATACAAATTGGAAAGGAAGAAGTCAAAATCTCACTATTTGCAGATGATATGATAGTATACTTAAGTGACCCCAAAACTTCCACCAGAGAACTCCTAAACCTGATAAACAAATTTAGCAAAGTGGCTGGATATAAAATTCACTCAAGCAAATAAGTAGACTTCCCCTACTCAAAAGATAAACTGGCTGAGAAAGAAATTATGGAAATGACACCCTTCACAATAGTCACAGATAATATAAAATACCTTGGTGTGAACCTAACCAAGCAAGTAAAAGACCTGTATGACAAGAACTTCAAGCCCCTGAAGAAAGAAATCGAAACAGATCTCAGAAGATGGAAAGATCTCCCATGCTCATGGATTGGAAGGATTAATATAGTGAAAATGCCTATCTTGCCAAAAGCAATCTACAGATTTAGTGCAATCCCCATGAGTATTCCCATGCAATTCTTCAGAGATAGAAAGAGCAAACTTAAAATTCATTTGGAATAACAAAAAACCCAGGATAGTGAAAACTACTCTAAGCAATACAAGAAATTATGGAGGAATCACAATCCCTGATTTCAAGCTGTACTACAAAGCAGTAGTGATAAAAACTGCATGGTATTGGCACAGAGACAGGCAGGAGGATCAATGGAATAGAATAGAAGACCCAGAAATGAACTACCATCCCTATGGTCACTTGATCTTTAAAAAAGGAGCTAAAACTATCCAGTGGGAAAAAGACAACATTTTCAAAAAATGGTGCTGGTCCAACTGGAGATCAGCATGTAGAAGAATGCAAATTGATCCATACTTATCTCCTTGTACAAAACTCAATTCTAAGTGGATCAAGGACCTCCACATAAAACCAGCTACACTGAAACTAATAGAAGAGAAATTGGGGAAAAGCCTTGAACACATGGGCACAGGAGAAAAGTTCCTGAACAGAACACGAATGGCTTGTGCTCTAAGACCAAGAATTGACAAATGGGACTTCATAAAACTGCAAAGCTTCTGTAAAGCAAAGGACACAGTCAATAGGACAAAACGGCAACCAACAGATTGGGAAAAGATCTTTACCAACCCTACATCTGATAAAGGGCTAATATCCAAGGTATACAAACAACTGAAGAAATTAGACTCTAAACAATCAAAGAACCCTATTAAAAATGGAGCACAGAGCTGAACAAAGAATTCTCAACTGAGGAAGCTCGAATGGTTGAGAAGCACCTCAAGAAGTGTTCAGCATCCCTAGTCATCAGGGAAATGCAAATAAAAACAACCCTGAGATTCCACCTCACACCAGTCAGAATGGCTAAGATCAAAAACACAGATGAAAGCACATGTTGGCGAGGATGTGGAGAAAGAGGAACACTCCTCCACTGTTGGTGGGATTGTAAACTGGTACAACCACTATGGAAGGCAGTCTGGCGGTATCTCAGAAAATTGAACATAGTGTTACCTGAGGACCCAGCTTTACCACTCCTGAGCATATACCCAAAAGATGTTTCAACATGCAAGAGGCACACATGCTCCACTGTGTACATAGCAGCCTTATTTTTAATAGCCAGAAGTTGGAAAGAACCCAGATGTCCTTCAAAAGAAGAATGGATGCAGAAAATGTGGTATATTTATATAATGGAGTACTACTTAGCTATTAAAAACAATGAGTTCATGAAATTCTTAGGCAAATGGATGGATCTGGAAAATATCATCTTGAGTAAGGTGACCCAATCTCAAAAGAACATACATGGTATACACTCACTGATAAGTGGATATTAGCCCAAAAACTCACAATATCTAAGACACAATGCATAGACCACATGAAACTCAAGAAGAAGGAAGACCAAAGTGTGGGTGTTTTGGTCCTTTCAAGAAGGAGAATCAAAAGTTTCAACCAGAGCTCCCAAAGTCTAAACCTCCAGCCTGAGAGCACAAAGGGAGGGACTCATGTCTCCACCTATATAGGTAACTGAGGGCGTTCTTATCAGACATCAGTGGAAGTAGAGGGTCATGGTCCCAAAAAGTTTGGATTCCATAGTGTTGGGGAATTAAAGAGTAGGGAGATGTGACTGGGAGGTTGTTTGGAGCACACCCTCATAAAAATAGGAGGAGTGGGTATGGATAAGGGGTTTTGCAGGAGAATGGGAGAGGAGATATCATTGAAAGAGAAATACGTAAAATATCCAATAAAAAAGACAGATAAAGAGTCTGAAAAAAAAGAGAGTTTACTCAATTCATATTATTTTCAAAAGTTTCTAGGACATGCTAACTGACTAAGATCTTATTTTAAGCTCTCCACAAAAGAATTTAAGTCTCTGTTTAATATTCTCAAGAGAGTTGTAAATCCTAATTTCTCTCAACAATTAATTGACAAAAGAGAAATAATCTCACAAAAGTAGAAACTATTATTAATCTATATATTATATAGTCTGATTAGTTGTTGTTGGTGCTATAACAGTCCTTTCATAAAAGATTATTAAGATAGATTTATATTTCTTTAAATAATGTCCGCATGACTCTCTTAGTGTGGAAGGAGCGACTGTTGGTGCTTCTGCCCTGATTTTACAAGAAACCTGAAAAATTGGCTTTAAGAACAAAAGAAGGGGAACGTCACCCTCCACTCCCAGAAGGAGTTCCCCTGAAATATTCTCCATCATGCCTTGTTCACCTTTAACTCTCTAAAACTGAAAGCTCATGGCAAATCTGCTGCTGACTGCCTCTGGCATCACCGAGACCAGTAAAAACTATGCCACAGATATGGGGAAGGACCTTCTTACCCTTAAGGGGAATAGCCCGGACCCAGTTCCCTTATGGGACTGAGGATTGATATGCCTGTTTGATTCCACAGAGTGCACAGCTAATTGGCTACCAAAAAGACTAATGATATAAATAAAGCCACAAAGCCAGGCCCAATCATAAATAAAATGAATAACAATTTACATCCAGGGAAGAGAAATCTCCCAGAGAATTTCCTTTTTTTTCCTTTTCAGGTAAAAATGAATCACCCGTGATGTCTGCTGTTAGAAGTTCTAATCCAGATGCTGGCCTCTGAACTTATACTACTCAGACCTTCGAAGGGCCATTGACAAGAACATCAAACAGCTAGAGATTGACATCACTAATCTGAAGAAATCCCTCATTTCACTGTCTGAAGAGACCTCCAAAAATTGCAAAGATCCTTATTGGACTTGATTTACTCTATTATAATAGAAAAGGCTGTGTACAGCTCTTGACTGTGTACAGCCCTTAAAGAACAATGTTGCCTTTACATAGACAAGACAGGGATGGTTAAAGAGAGCATGAAAAAGGTCAGAGAAGGCCCTGAGAAAAGTCAGAGAGAGAAAGAGAAAGATGAGTTCTGGCACAAGAATTGGTTTTCAACCTCTCCAGGGTTATCAGCACTACCTCCTCTCATCTTGGGACCACTAATTGGGTTCGTTTTGCTTATTTCTTCTGTTCCCTGGGCCTCAAGTAGGCTGACTAACTCTGTGAAACAACAGATAAATAATTTGGTAGCTAAACCTACTCAGATACATTATCATAAGTTAGCTATGGTGGACCATGAGACTCAAGATGAGGTTGTAACTTTATCCAGGGTGTTCCCAAAACCTATCTCCACCCAACCTGAAAGAGGGGACTTCTGCCCCTCGACCAAGAAGAGAGGGGCCACCCAGAACCCCCTCTGACAGGAGACCTGAATTCTTGCTTAGGCTGCGAGGCTAAGCACTGCAAGGGAATATCAATAAAAGTCAAAAATATCTCCCTGGGTTCCATGAGGGACAAGCCTGACTGCATAGGGGTTAATGTCAAAAGTATCCCCTCTCCAGGAAAAAGACATCGGGATGGGTATGGCCCTCATGCTTCACTGGACAACGACAGGGGGACTGGAGCCATTACAAGGTCCCCTTCAAATACTGGAGGTCAGGCCTCTATCCCCACCTTCACTAGTTTAGAATTGCCACAGCCCTTCTATACTTAGAGAAGGGAGGAGATGTCAGGGACATCCCTGCTTACACACTGAAGGCCTAAAATCAGCCAAAGGCCTAAAATCAGCAATAGGCCTGTCATACATGTATACTAACACCAAGTCTTGGGTTTCTGTGGATAAACACTGAAACAGATGGGTATAAGCTATTGTAAACAGGCAGTTTTTGTGACAATTTACCAGCGTGAGTAGTCATAGACCTTGTAAATAGGTAGCCTTGGCAGATATTACCAACTTAGATAAGGACAAGTGAATCATAGGCAGATAGTGACCTATCCCCTGAACCTTCACCCAGCCAATACCCTGTTCTGAAAAATATCTGTATTCCCCGTGAACACCCACACTCCAGTGTCATCCCCCTTCCCCACGTCCTGACTTTTTGTGTTTATAACCCCTGTGTAAATGAGTATAAATTACAGTTTGAAAATAAATAAGTAAATAAATAAATAAATAAATAAATGTTGTTATTGTGTATCATACTGTTAGACATCCATGCACAGCTTAAAACAGACAATACCAGACCAAATGGTTCTGGGGGGGGGATATATTCAGGAGACAGGGCAAAGGTGAGGGGAAAGAAATAGGAGAAGATGGCAGAGGAAAGGGGGTAGGTCAGGGAGTTCTGTCGGTTTTATATGGGCAGTGACATAGCCTCTCCCAGGTAAAGGTGAGGTAGACAGGTGGATTCTGGGAGTGTATGGGAGTTTCCTTGGCAATGATGTGGGGGTTGCCTAGATGTGATGTCACTGGGTTCCAGCCTGATACAAACATACCTCCCTTTTTCTTATTATAAAGAGAAGAAAAAAAGGGGGGAGGGGAAGCCGATGGTGAAAGGGGAGTTGGGGCGCTGTGTCTCTTAAACTACTTCCTGCTGTGTAGGGGCGTAGTCCATTGTGGGGAGCTGCTGGCTTTCACCATTGGGATTCACTCAGTAGATGTGTGTAACAGGTTCCTCTGTGGACAACAGCTTGTAATTCTGTAACAGGAACTGATTAATAAATTGGTTAGAAATAATAACACCAGGAATATGACTAAAAATGGTGTTACAAAAGAGGGTATCTGCTTTTATATGTTTTTTTTTTTTAAATCTCAGAACTGGAGGTCCTATGTTCCCTAAAAAATGGCATTCTTCTTGGAGGACCTGGCAAAGACCATTTTCTTTAGCTGTCATGACATCTGGGCCCTGTCAGTTCTGAAGCACCACAGCTGGAATCCCGCGGGTCTTGTATGTAGAAACGGATGTCTTGTGGTGTTTGTAGAAGAAATGGTTGGTCTGTGATCCTAGCATACGTATCTGACAAGACCAGTATGGGTAGCCCCATAATCATCTGACCAGTTTCTACAATAGTTTCTATCTGGTCAAAGAGAAAGCAAATATAGAAGAACATAATATTTAGATAGGATAACAGATATAGGAATGATGGCAATTAGGATTGGTTTTTGGCATCCAGCTATGGAGCAGTTTCCCAACCCTGTTTGGAAAGACTGTTTGTTACCTGTCGGGGTCTCTTGAACCTCGAACCTCTAGATGTAAGGGCTGACCTGGATAGAAACAAGCAGCAGCGAGAGGACGAGAAACCCATGTCTAGTCCAGTGGGGTCAAGCTCTGCTGCCAGAGTGGAGTCTCATTTTCTGGGATTGAAGACAAGGTGGGTGATTTTGACATCCTCTGGAGCTTAATAGAGCACAGTTCTGTTAGGGTTGACATGTATGACATGTCAGTTTTAGGTGGAGGGATGAAAGGCTTGAGGTGAGACAAGTAGACCCAATGAGGGAGTCCCTCAAGTTTAGCAGCTGTAGGGGACACAAAAATTACCTTAAAAGGGCTCTGCCATTTGGGAGAGAGGGATGAGGGCCAGTGATGTGGAGGGGAGAGAAGGACTTGGTCTCCAATGTTGACAGGCAGTGGATAGGAGGCACTGTGTAGTCGAGGTAGATGGTGGTCAACAAAGTTCCACAAGAGAGAATGGAGGTGGCAAAGTAATGGGGTGAGTAGATGGTCTGGGAGGGGAGAGCATTTAGGTGATAGACCAGGAGTTAGAACTGGACGTCCATACATGAGTTCAAAGGGTGAGATGAGGAGAGGCTGCCTGGGGAGAGCTCATAGCCTGAAAAGAGCCAGAGGTAGGAGTTTTACCCAGTCAAGGTGAAGTTCCTGTGACAGCTTGACAAGAGTGGTTTTTAAAGAGTGGTTAGTTCTCTCTACCTTGCCTGAAGATTGAGGGTGGTAGGGAATATGAAAATGCCAGAGGATGTCTAGAACCTTAGATAGAATTTGAGAAACTTGGGAAGTAAATTCAGGACCATTGTCTGACTGAAGGGAGACTGGGACACCAAATCTGGGGATGATCTCTTGGAGGAGGAGATCAGAGACTGTCTGAGCCCTTTTGTTAGTTGTGGGAAAAGCCTCTACCCAGCCTGAGAATGTGTCCACCAAGACCAGAAGGTACTTGGTATGCTTGTCAGCGGGCATGTGGCTAAAGTCAAGTTGCCAGTCAGTTCCAGGAAGGGAACCTCTAGTCTTATGGGTAGGAAAAGGGGTGCTACTATATCTTGAGTTGGGATCTGACATCTGACAGATTTTGCAAAAAGCAGTGATAGACTTTTAGAAACAAGTCCTAAGGAGTAGGCTGTAGGTGGGTCTTAACAAAATAAGACAATGCTTAGCTGTTAGGCTGAAAGAGTTGGTGAAGATAGGACAGAGTTTGACAAGTGTCAGGGGGTATAGGTGGAGATGTGAGTTGCAGTGTAAGAATGTCCTGGGGAGGGTGAGATGAGTCTAGGCCCCTAAGGGTCACAGCACTAGCTGCCTCACCAGCTCGGTTGTTTCCCTTGGAGACAATAGAGTCATCCATCCAATGGGATCTGCAGTGGACAATCCCAATAGCTGTGGGGAGATCAGAGGCCTTTAGCATGGCCATAATTTGGTTTGCATTAGTTACTGGTCCTCCTTTTGTGGTAAGTAACCTGCACTTGTTCCAGATAGCAGCATGGGACAGGAGGATATGGAAAGCATATTTAGAATCTGTATAGATGTTGAGGGATTTTCCCTGTGCCAGCTGGAAGGCACGGGTAAGGGCTATTCATTGGTTGGTGGTATGAGCAGGAAGGGCCTGTGCCTCCACAACCTTGGTGTCTGACACTATGGCATAACCAGCTTTCCTGGCCCCTTCATATAGAAAGGAGCTTCCATCTGTATACCAGGTAAATCTGGCTTGAGGCAATGTGCCCTCCTGTATGTGTGAAGGATGAGGCAATAGTTCCTCTAAAGTTTCAGTGCAGGAGTGAGATAGGGAGTAGTCAGTATTAGGTCAAGGAAGAAGGTTGGAAATATTAAGAGGTGGGCATGATTGAAAGGTGAGGGTGGAGTCTTCTATTAGAGCTACCTGAAGAGGAAGAACCCTGCAGGGAGGGAGAGTCTGTAAGCCTTTATCAGTTAGGAGCTGTAACAGGTTGTGAGAAGCGAGGACAGTTATAGGCGATCCCAAGGTTAGTTTCTTAGACTCTCCAATTAGGAGTTCAGCAGCTGCTAAGGTATGAATACACGGTGCCCATCCCTGGATGGTTAGATCTAGTCTTTTTGACAAGTATGCTAGGGGTGCAAAAGATGGTCCCAGTTGGTGACCTAAGACTCCAAGTGCAAATCCCTCCTTTTCAGTTACATAGAGGGAAAAGGATGAGTCAGGTCAGGGATATGTAAGGCTAGGGCCTTAAGGACAGCCTGTTGGAGCCTTTGAAAGGGCTTAGTAATGGGTTTGAGAAGAGATCCATGAGTGGGACCTAATGCTGCTTCATATAAGGGACTAGAAAGTAGGGAAAAGGAAGGAACCCAGGAACATAAAAAGCTAACCATTCCTAGGAATGATAAAATCTCTTCCTTTGTAGAAGGAACAGTTAAGAGACTGAATCAGATTCTTTCTATCTAAAGTAATAGCCTTGTGGGTTGCGGTAACTGTTAGTCCCAAATAGGTGACCTGAGGAGTGGACAGTTGGATTTTAGAAGGTGAGACCCTGTAGCTCTGACTGGAAAGGAAATTTGGAAGAGCAGCTGTGTCAGCTTGGCTAATTTCTAGAGAGGGACTACAGAGAAAGACATCATCTATGTAAAGTACAATCTTAGATCTAGGGAGAGATAAAGAGAGCAAGTCAGAAGCCAGGGCCTAGCCATATAGGTGTCAGCTGTCCCAGAATCCCTGAGGTAGAACAGTCCAGGTAAGTTGGGTAGAAAAGTGGGTGTCAAGATCTGTCCAGGTAAAAGCAAATATGTCCTGTGACTGAGTGTCTAGAGGGATAGAGAAAAATGCATCCTTGAGAACTAGGACTGAAAAATGAGAGGTCCCTGAGGGCATAGTAGAAAGAAGTGTATCAGGATTAGCCACAATAGGATGAAGGGAAACCACTGCAGAGTTAATGCGCCTGATGTCTTGAACCAGTTGATAGGTACCATTAGGTTTCTTAGCTGCCAGTATAGGGATGTTAAAGGGGGAAGAGGTAGGGCAAAGGAGATTTTCCTTAAGAGGTCAGAAATGATATGCTTAAGTCCCTTGAGGTTCTGGAGAAAGAGAGGGTATTGAGCTTGGGTGATGTACCTGGTCGAGTCCAGTAACTGGATGACAACAGGAGAATGATGTTTAGCAACAGAGGGGTTCTAGACGTCCCAAACATGGAGGTCCACCTGAGAAGCTGGTAAGGGAAATAACATGTTGGTGTTAGTAGGTTGACTGGCTAGAAGGAGGAGCAGAGGAAATGCTGGCAAGCTTGAGCTTAGGCAAATTGGGGGAGCAAAGGAAATAGAGGCTCCCAACTTAGCTAAATTATCCCTTCCCAATAAGGGGACAGGACATGTAGGCACTATCAAAAAGGAATGGGTGAGAGGTACAGTCCTAAAAATGCAACTAAGTGGGGGGTCTGGTGAGGAAGGTAAGATTGTCCTCCTACCCCGACAATAGGAAAACACAAAGGTGAGGCGGGTCCCCAAAACTGTATCAGGACTGACTAAGTGGCCTCAGTGTCCAAGAGAAAGGAGATGGGTCTTCCACATACCATAATATCTACCCAGAGCTCCCTTCTGATGGCACCTAGGACATGGTCCCTTTGGCTTTCTGGCATTAGGGCAAGCCTTCGCCCAATGACCATGTTGACCACATTTTTAGCAGGGGCCAGGTGGTCCCTGAGCCTTCAAAGACCAGGAGTCTGGGGTAGTGGCTGAGGCTGGTCGGATAGCCTTTGTCAGCATGTGGTATTTCTGTTTTTGGGCATTCTCATCTCTCTGATGGTACACTTTGAAGGCTAGCGCCAAGACTTCTGCCTGTGGAGTTAGGGTCCCCCTCTCCAATCGCCTAAGTTTAGCTTTTATGTTGGGATAGCTCTGGGAAAAAAAGTAGGTCATCAGGAGTTGCTTACCTTCTGGGTTTTCAGGGTCCAAATTAGTATACTGCAATAAAACCTTTGTAAGGTGTTCTAAAAACTGAGATGGGCTTTCCTGTTTGTCCTGGACAACCTCTTGGAGTTTCTCAAAGTTTACTGGCTTTAAGGCTGCCTTTCTTAGGCCTGCCAAAAGACATGTTATAAGTCTATCTCTGGCTAAGATACCACCTGTAGAATTATAATTCCATCGAGGATTCTGGTCAGGAACTGCCTCAGATCCGATTGGATATGTTCCATCTGTTTGATGAATCTGATCTGCATGTGTTTTTGCCTCTTCCCAAACTTGCCTGCATTTATCAGGAAGCAAATTGTTAGTGAGAATCATATGAACATCGTGGAAAGTCAAGTTATAAGATTCAGTGATGTACTGGAACTCTTTGATAAAGACAGAGGAATTAGAGGTATAGGAACCCAGTCTGCTCTCTGTTTAAGAAAGTTCACTCAGTGAGAAAGGGACATGACCAGGCCATCAACCCCAGCCACTTCCCTTAGGGAAAGGACAGATGCTGGTTTAGGTGTCCTTAGAAGAGAAGGAATTGGAGGTTTGGCTGTGGGCCTAGAACGTGTGACAGGAGGGGTAAAGTTTGGTGCCAATGCAGGGCGATTACCGTGGCCTGCAGCTGGCACAGAAGGAGGATAGTAGTCTGGAGAGGTCAGGCTGGTAGACTCTGAGTTATCCTGGTGAGAAGAAGAAACTGAGGCAGCAGTTTGGGTTCTCAGCAGCATGGAAACAGGTCTGCGACAGAGGGGAGGAAGTTCATTAGCTGGATCTAAGGGTGTGGTGTCATCTAATGGAGGTTGAGTAGGTTTCATGGCTAAGAGAACCTGGGGTGTGGAACAGGCAGAACACATAGAGGGACTAGAACGAAGGTAGATGAGTGCTTGAATATAGGGAATCTCTTTCCATTTACCAGACTGCTGGTAGTATGTGTTAAGAACCTTTAAAATGATTGGGTCTAGCATGCCATTAGGTGGTCATTTTAAACCATTATCTAGAGGGTACTGAATCGAGACCTTATTGCAGAGGTTTATCAGTTTGAAAGGCCTCAAATCAGGCGTTAATTTTAGAGATTTGAGGTTTTTCAGGAGACAACAAGTGGGGTATCCTTGGGTGCAAAGATGAGGGGAGAAAAATAGGAGAAGATGGTGGAGGAAAGGGGGTAGGTCATGTAGTTCTGCCTATTTTATATGGGCAGTGATGTAGCCTCTGCCAGATAAAGGTGAGGTTGCCAGGTGGATTCTGGGAGTCTATGGCAGTTTCCTTGGCAACGATGTGGGGGTTGCCTAGATGTGATATCACTGGGTTCCAGCCTGATACCAACACATACTTTGAATGAGAAATATTGCCCAAAGGCTCATATACTTGAACACTTGGCCCCAGCTGGTCTTGCTATTTGGAGAGATTATGCCACTTTTAGGAGGTCCAGTCTATTGTCAGAATTATGTCAGTAGGGGTAGACTTTGAGGGCTTATAGCCTTGCTCATTTCCTTTTCATGTGCTCTACTTCCTGCATGTGGATTTAAAATGTGGTCAGCTATTAAATGGTCAGTTTTGAAGAAGATACCATGAGATGTTGAGAAGGTATATTATTTTTTTTAGGATGAAATGTTCTATAAATATCTGTTAAATTCATTTCTCTCATAACTTCTGTTAGTTTCACTGTGTCTCTGTTTAGTCTCTGTTTCTATGATCTGTCCATTGCTGAGGGTGGAATGTTGAAGTCTCTCGCTATTATTGTGTGAGGTGTAATATATGTTTTGAACTTTAGTATAGTTTCTTTTATGAATGTGAGTGTCCTTGCATTTGGAGCATAGATGTTCAGAATTGAGTGTTTACTTTCCTAGATTTTTAATTTGATGAGTATGAAGTGTCCTTCCTTATAACAAGGACACATGCTCCACTATGTTCATATCAGCCTTATTTATAACAGCCAGAAGCTGGAAACAATCCAGATGTCCTTCAACAGAGGAATGGATACAGAAAATGTGGTACATTTATACAATGGAAAACTACTCAGCTGTTAAAAACAATGAATTTGTGAAATTCACAGGCAAATAGATGAAACTAGAAAATATCATTCTGAGTGAGGTAACCTAGTCACAAAAAGAATGCACATGGTATATACTCACTGATAAGTGGACATTAGTCCAAAAGCTCAGAATGCCCACGATAAAATTCACAGACAATATGAAACTCAAGGAAAAGGAAGACCAAAGTGTGGATGGTTCAGTCCTTCTTAGAAAAGGGAACAAAATACTCACAGGAGGTAGAGGGTGGGAGGGACTTTACAGGAAGGGAGAAGAGGGAGGGGAAAGGATGGGGCAGGATCAGCTATGGGAGGAGATGGGGTGATATACAGAGGGTCACGAATTTGAACAGAGGTGTCTAGCATTGGGGGATGGGGAACTGGGTGTAGCCACCAGAAAGTCCCAGATGCCAGGAAAACAAGAGGCTCCCAGAACCCAAAGGGGATGAGATTAGCTGAAATGCCCAAAAAGGGGAGGGAGAACCTATAGAGACTATATCCAGAGGTTAGGCAAGGCCCCCAGCTGGGGTATGGTACCTCCCACTTATCTCCAAATTTTTAACCCAGAATTGCTCCAATCTAAAGGTAATACAGGAACAAAGTGTGGAGCAGAGACTGAAGGAAAGGCCATCCAGAGACTGCTCCACCTAGGGATCCATCCCATATACGGTCACTATTGCAGATGCCAAGAAGTGCTTGCTAACAAGAGCCTGATATAGCTGTCTTCTGAGAAGCTCTGCCAGAGCCTGACCAATGCAGATGCGGATGTTCCAATGACTGAGCACAGGGACCCCATTGAAGGCATTAGAGAAAGGACAGAAGAAGCTGAAGGGGTTTGTAATCCCATAGGGAAAACAACAATATCAACCAAACAGAATCTGTAGGGCTCCCAGGGACTAAACCACCAACCAAAGAGTATACATTGAGGAACCCAGGGCTCCAGCAGTATATGGAGCAGAGAATGTCCTTATCCGGTATCAGTGGGAAGAGACACCATTGGTCCTCTGATACCTCGATGGACCCATGTAGGGGAATGCCAGGGTGGTGAGGTGGGGGTGGGTGGGTAGGTGGAGGAACACCCTCATAGAAGCAGGGGGAGGAGAGATGAGATAGGGGGGTTGCAGAGGGAAAACCTGGAAAGGGGATAACATTTGAAATGTAAATAAATAAAATAGCTAATAAAAATCATGGATGCTTAAAAAAATGTGATCAGCTTATATGGGAACTACTCCTGGAGAATCTTACTAAAATATACATATATGAAAGGGATTCAAATGAATTTACTTTGTAATGGGGGAGACAATGCCCCAGTTAGACATCAGATGCCACCCAGTAAAACATTCAGTTTAAGGAATGGGTTATATCTTGCTGATTCATTGGCCAAAGGTGTTTCATAACCACCTGCAAACACGGGGTATTATTAAGCCTATTAGGTATCTTCTATAACCTGATGGTAAAGCCCTATTGCAGACAACACTACTTTCTTATTTTAATGAACAAGAATAAATGGATTTGGAGCCCAATTAGAATCCTCATCACTATTAACTAATGTTCATAGAGCTGGAAGGTACTATGTATGCTACTGGAGGAATAAAGTAATTATTTGTATCACCCAGATATAACCACTATGAACTACGGCAGAGACCTGCTTTCAAGGTATACGGTGGACACTGTGCAATAGAGGCACAAACATTCTCAGAGTACCCAATCATTTCTTCATTAGATCTTAAGCACCCTTCATAAAATAGAGCTCACACCTGACACTTTTAATGAGCTAAGGACATAAAAGTAAGTACATCAGGAACATAAAAGTAGGTATGCCATGGGCCTTAGGGGAATACCTAGTACTATTATTCTGATAAATGAACATAGCAATAAAATGGCTCCTAGTGGCTTATTTCTATAGACATAGATCAAGGAATCTCTCAGTCCTCATTTAAGAAGCTTCTTCTTATAGTAGGTGATAACATAGATACCTATAATTGACAACATGCAAGAGTGAGCATTCAGCCCTAAATGGGATGTCTTTATCAATTCCCTCCAGTCAAGGTTTCAGGATTTATGTAGAAGAGGAAGCAGAAAAATTATAAGAGCCAGAGGTAGTGGATAACTCTAAGGGAACAGCATTCTTCAGACACAGCAGGTCTATTGCACATATGAATGCACAGAGACAGTGAAAGTGTACACAAGTTCAAATAAAATAAAACTCGAGCATGAAGAAATTAACACAAAGTCACACCTCTAGGCAAGGAGCTATTTGCAATTAATAGCTGATGGAACAGAGAAAAATCACTTTTTTCCTGTCTAACTCAAACCTAATTCATATTCATTAAGGTTTCTTCATCCCACCATCAACATTATCCTTGAACTTCAAAATACCATAAAATACACATTTAAAAATCCAGTGGTGTAGATGGGTAAGGAAAGCTATATTTTTGCATTCATTGCTGAGCCTTTACAATACACTGTATTAACTAGAAGAAATATAAATAATAATACAATGTCATAGAAATACAAACAATTAGTCTTATCCTTGCAGTCTCTGTGGGCCTTAAAGAAGAAACAGATACCAAAGATTTTGAATGACTTTAGAACATTTAACTAAAAACATGCTAGCAAGTGTAAATTAACATAGTAATAAAAGGCCACAGAGAGTCAAGGAATGCAGCCTGGCTTTTCTTCTGAGGACTTCATCATCAATTATGTTCCTAATTAAATAAACACAAAGGATGTGTCTGATTAGTGAACTGGCAGTATCACTAAAGTCTATATGTCCCTTTTCTTAAGCTTACTGAAACCCAATTAATATTTCATTAATACACAATAAAATGTATAAATGTTATATGACCATATTGTTCTGTATTAGAATAATCTCTTTTGAGATAGTAACTCAATGTCTTGATAAGCACTTACTTTGTGATTAGTTCTATGTGAGTCATTATAGAAGATACTAGAATAATATAAAATATTAGTTTTGCTCCTAATAGACATCAAAATTGGTCAAAAAACATATAAACTGAAGTAACTGAAAATTTAAATTAAGTATGAAAATATTTTAATATGTTAGATTCTATGTACTTTAAGGAATTTAGAAAAGGAATAGATTATTTTATGAAGGATTTAATAGGAAATCATATTCTGTGTCATATTCATGTTAGATGCTTTTACTTTATAGTATTTTATTTAACTTAATCTCCTTTGAAACTGTGAAGTATATAACATTACTTCCAAAACTGCAAAAAGAAGATCATATATCAAAGTTTCAATAAATTGTCCCAAACCATACCCAGATTTGTGATTAAAAATATTAGCCTCCAAATAAGAGAGGTATGAGTTTGATTTGAGACAGAAAGATATAGTAAGTGGAAAGGCACTGAGATAGAAATAAACTGGTTACAAAAGAGATTGAAGCCAATGTAATGAAGATATAACAAAGAAGGAGAACAGCAGAAAATAAAATTATACAGGAGACATATTTTAGATCATATTATCATTATTGAAATGAGATTGTGATTTTTATTTGTCTAATATTTAATAAGCCACATTTTCTTGCTATATAGAAAATAAATTGTATCACTGGAAAGGATATAACTATAGGTTTTAAATGAGTAGATATTAGAATAAAAGTAAACTGGAAATTACAGTAATTGTAAACAGATATAAGATAGATGGAGGATTTATTTTAAAGACAAAGCTAGCAAGATTTCAAGATAAGTTGGGTGTAAAACAAGAATATAAGAATAAAGTAAGTCTTAGATTGAGACTAGAAAATAGTTGGTTATTACTTATGCCATTAAATGATAGAATAAAAACTTTAAGAAGAATTGGAGAAATTGAATAAAGAGTTCTAGTTTAGCCTCATTTAATTTGAAATTATTTTAAACATAAAATCAGCTCTAAGATGAATTCAGAAGGTATCAGCATTTATGGTGACAGAGTAACAAGAATAGTGTAGATTAGCAAGGAGCACAGGGATTTATTTAGTTACATAGGTTACATTTTTTACCTATTATAATTTTAATGATTTTAATAAATATTAAGAATTTAATAATTTTTAATAAACATTGACACATTGAGCTGATAAAGGATAAAGATCATTTTGGTCTTTCATAAATAAATAGTTTCTAGGGATTCTGTGGCTCTTCTACAAAAAGACTTTTTTAACACACGTTCCTACTTATTTGCCCTCTTAATGACACCATCTGTCCAACTTCTAAGTGTTTCTGCACCTTATGATATAATGTGGCATATGGTTACAGAAAATTAATAGCTGCCTTCCCAGCTGCATTCATCGATTTGACTTTTAAGTGTCAATAAGGCTGTTGATCCTTGACACAACTGAGAAAATTAAGGTGATTGGTGACAAACTCCAGGACATGTGTTGCCCTTTGTCACCTAGAGGCTTACTTTGCTTAAAAGAAAAAAGCTTGTGCTTCAGAGCACATTTATTAGCTCCTTCATTATTAACCAAATCTTCTAAGAGTTCTCTGACAGGAAAAGCAGTCACATCACCCCTCCAAAATAGTCATCCTTAGGCTATAGAAATTGTTATTATACTCTCTACTCCTTATAGCTTCTTTAACTTTTAAATATCAATAAATACCAATGTCCCCTAGTGCTTTGTCCTCAGATTGTATTTATTATATGCACTTTCATTAGATATTAACCACCACAACATTAGATATTTACACACTAATGACTCATTAATATATTATCACCACCATGAATATGTTCCTTAGGGTCTGGATTTGAATATATAACAGCAAACCTAATACACTTAAGTATTTTAACAGACATCAAATTTTAATATCTGCAAAATCAAATTGATTACTTCCCCAAATCTGTTTCTCCCAGAGCTTTTGCCAACTAAACATAATCTGCATTCCTTCTTCCAGTTGCACAAGTGAAAGAATAAGTTAGCTGGTCCATTGATGATTCTTCCTTCTCTTGCCTTGGTACTCCACATCTAGAAAACCACAAAAATCTATGATAGCTGACCCCAAGTCTATCCAGAATCCAACAATTTCTCACTTGTCAATTATCCCAATCCTTTTCAAAACCAGCCGGACTTTTTCTCTGAACTATTAAAAATGCTTCATTACTGGCCTTTCACATTCAAAATTTTCTTTTCTGTTTTGGAAAACAAATGCCACAGTGAACACTTAAAATGTAAGTCAGATGCTGTATCTTCTTACTTAGAAGAAATATCTGACAAGATGACACTTGAAGCTATATTATCTCCGGCCATTTATAAGGTAGGGGAGAGTAGAACTTGCTAGGTAAAACTCTGTGGATCCAGTAAATCTATAGGAGACATGCACCTAACATTAGCAGAAAAACTTAAATTTTAGAAAAGAATGAAAGAACTGTCAAGGTGGATCAGCTAGTAAAGGTGTTTTCCATACCAGCAGGTTAATCAAAAATTGATCCCTGGAATGGATAGTGGGAGTATATAACTTACTGACAAAAATTGTCCACATGTTATGATGTAGACATTGTACTTGTATGCACACACACACACGCACGCACACGCACACGCACACGCACACAAACACACACACACATACAGAGAGAGAGAAAGAGGGGGGGAGAGGGAGAGAGAGAGAGAGAGAGAGAGAGAGGTGACAGAGACAGACCCCGAGAGAGATTGAAGTTAAATAGGAACAAAACTTCTGTAAATATAATCTCTGTAAAAATGTTTTTATTATAATCAGTAAGTTAGAATACATGCCAATACAATTTAAAAAGAGAAGGAAACAGAAGATAGATTGAACAGAGAAGAACAGAATATCCAAGAACTCAGATAAGATTATAAAGGATAAAATGTACATATAGCATACTAGAATAAGAGAAAACTATACTTAAATCAATAATTATCAACAAGTTATCCAAATAAATATCATACCAAGTCAAATGTAAAGGACTTTCACAAAATTACCAAGCAAGATAATGGTAAACAAGTCTGCATGTATCTATGAATACCATATTTGAAACTGAAGAAAATCAAACATAAAACATTTTTAAAGGAGCCAGAGGAAAAAATATATCAATCAAAGAATATATCTTTTAAGAACTACCCTGATAATTTTCTTTCTTCAGATTCCATGTGAACCAGAAAAGTGGACTTAAATATTTAAAGTATTGGAAGAATAAGGGATACACAATAACGTAGAATTTTACATGCAGTGACACAATTCTTTAAAAGTGAAACAAAAATAAAGGCAAACAAAAGTTAAGGGAGTTTATCAACAGTAGGGTTACTTATCAATGAATTATAATAATTATTCAGAAAGAAAGGAAACTGACATAGATATTATACTATCAAAAATACATTAAATCACAATTCTCACACACACCAATTATAAGATAGAGACTGGATGAATTAACAAATGAACAAAGAAAAGACCTAAGTATATCTTCCCTATAGAAATTCTTATAAATTGTATAAGTAAAGGAATGAGGTTTAGAGGTGTAGCTCCAGGGTTGAACGCTCACCTACCATGTATGAAACTCTGGGTTCAATCCCTAGCACCATACAAATTAATATAAGAATTGAAAATATGAAGAAAGATATATTATGCTAGCACTAATCAAAGATAAAATAAGAGATAAGTACTCAGTGTGCAATTCTCTCTTGGCTAATAGATCACTGCAGAAGAGAGATTTGAAAAGAATACAAGCACCAGAAAATAAAAAGGCCTGCAAAATGCTAGGTTCTAGGCTGGACACAGCCATTACACTTATGAACTTACAGTTGCCGCTGTTGCATACACTGAGTCTGTCCATGAATGGATATATTTTCAGCCAGGGATGGAGGGAGGAGGTACTCAGGGGCTCCATCACTGCTAAGTTATTGGCTATTGATAAATTAAGAAGAGGCAGAGTCATTGCTTTCTCCATATACCAAGTCACACCTAGCTGCCCTGAGCTAGTTGTGGGCTGTCCATTGAGTTCTGTTGTTTGTCTACTTCTCTGTAAGCTTCCATCAGTTCCATCAGGCCTGCAGAACAAGGAATATTCAGGACAAACACACAAGGAATGCCCAGGCCTGCTACACCAAGATCATCTAGTCTAAGGTGGCCCACCTGAGGCCTGCTACACAAAATACATCCCGATTAGTCTCACATTTCTGATACCTGCTAGACTAGGAATATCCATGGACAACAAGATGGCTAAAGGTCCCTGTAAGAACACATAACTCAAAAGCAAGGGCAACATGGTACCTTCAGAACAAAGCTACAGCAAGCCCTGAATATTCTAATACAACTAAAGCACAAGAAAATGACCATAAATCCAACCTTATAAAGATGATAGAGGCCTTTAAAGAGGAAATGAATAAATTCCTCAAAGCAATATAGGAAAATACAATTAAACAGCTGAAGTAAATGAATAAAACTTTTTGAGACCTGAAAATAAAAAAGAGAAGCAATAAAGAAAACACAATCTGAGGGAATCTATGAAGTGGAAAACCTAGGAAATAGAACAGGAACAGCAGAGACAAGCAGCACCAACAGAACACAAGAGATGAGGAAAGACTCTTAGGAGTAGAAGATATGATAAAGAAATTTGTTACATCAGTCAAACGTATAGAAATAGAACAACTCTCTGCTAAATGATAGCTGTGTCAGAGAAGAAATAAAGAAAAAATTAAAGACTTTCTAGAATTCAATGAAAATTAAGGTACAGCATACTGAAATTTATGGGACACAATGAAAGCTGTGCTAAGAGGAAAGTTCATAGCACTAAGTGCCATCATAAAGAAATTAGAGAGTTCTGATACTAGCAATTTAAAAATATACCTGAAAGCTTTATATAAAAAAGAAGTAAACAGATCCAAGAGGAGTAGAAACAGGAAATGATCATAGTTAGGCCTGAAATCAGTCAATTAAAAACAAAGATAACAACTCAAAGAATCAATGGAACCAAAAGCTTTTTTTTTTTTGGCTTTTTTTTTTAATCATAAAGATAGATAAACCTTTAGCCAAACTAACTAAAAGGTTATGAAACATTATCCAATTAAACAAAATCAGAAATGAAGAAGGAAATAAGCAAGAGACACTGAGAAAATTCAAAGAATCATTAGGTCTTTCTTCAAAAGCCTATACTACAAAAAAATTGGAAAATCTTAACAAAATGGATGATTTTCTAGACAGATACTACTTATCAAAGTTATATTAAAATCAAATCAACTATTTAAACAGCCCTATATCCCCTAATGAAATAGAAGTAGTCATTTAAAAAAAATCCCAACCTAAAAAGCCCAGGGTCAGATGGTTTTAGTGCATAATTTTACCAGAGTTTCAAAGTAGAGGTAATTCCAATAGCCCTCAAACTATTTCACCTAATAGAAACAGGAATATTGCCAAACTCAGGAGGCCATATTCACCCTGATATGTAAACTGCATAAAGACTCAACAACAACAACAAAAAAACATTGATCAACAAAGAACAGTTTCCTGTATGAACATTAATGCACAAATACTCAACAAAGTACTCACAAATTGAATTCAAATACACATCAAAAACCTCATTAATCATGATCAAATAGGCTTTATCTCAGGGATGGTTTAATATATAAAAATGCATCAACACAATCCACCACATAAACAAAACAAAAGAAAAAGGGCACATGACTATCTCACTAGATGATAAAAAAAAACCCTTTAACAAATTCCAATGCCATTCTACATTCAAAGTCTTTAAGAAATCATGGATACAAGGTGCATATATAACCAAAAAAAAGGCAATATACAGCAAGCCAATGGCCAACATCAAATTAAATAAAGCAAAACTTTAAGCACTTCCACTAAAATTAGGGACAAGAAAAGGCTGCCTAATATCTCTCTGTCTATTCAACACAAGATCTGGGGATCTAGCTAGAGCAATAAGACAAGAAAAGTAGGTCAAGGGAATTGGGAAAAAATGGAAAGCAAGAGTTCCAAGTATCACTATTCACAGATGATATGATACTATATGTAAGTGATCCCCAAAATTTTACCAGAGAACTCCAACAGCTCAAAATCACCATCAGCAAAGTGTATGGATAGAAAATGAACTCAAAAAATAAGTAACCCTCCTTTACAAAAATGATATATGGGCTGAGAAAGAAATTAAGAAAACAACACCTTTTACAATAGCCACAAATGATATAAACAATCTTAGTGTAATTCTAATAAAGCAAGTGAAAGACCTGTATGACAAAAACTTCAAGTCACTGAAGAAAGAAACTGAAGAAGATATCAGAAGATGGAAAGCTCTCCCATTGTCATGGATCAATAGGGTTAACATAGAGAAAATTGCCATCTTACCAAATGCAACCTACAAATTCAATGCAACCCCCCATCAAAAGTCCAACATAATTCTTTACAGACCTTGAAAGAACACTTCTCAACTTTATGTGGAAAAACAACAAAAGCAAAAACAAAAACAGGATAGCAAAAACAATCCTGGATAATAGAAGAATTTCTGGAGACATCCCGGATTCCAATCTGTACAGAGTGATAATAATAAAAACTGTCTGGTATTGGCATAAAGACAGATAGATCAATGGAATAGAGTAAAAGACCCAGAAATAAACTCACATATATACAAAAAGTTGATTTTTGACAAGGAAGCCAAAACCATATAATGGAAAGCAGAAAACATTTTCAACAAATGGTGCTGGTCTAACTGAATGTATGTTGAAGAATGCAAATAAACCCATATCTATCACCCTGCACAAAACTCAAGACTAAGCGGATCAACACTGTCAACAACAACAACAACAACAACAACAACAAAAACAGACATGCTGAATCTAATAGAATAGAGAGGGAACTGCCTTGAACCCATTGGCACAGGGCACAGATTCTCAAACAGAATACTAATAGCTTAGGCTCAACAATTGATAAATGAGACTTCATGAAACTGAAAAGCTTTTACAATGCTAAGGACACCATCAATAAGACAAAACAGCCTACAGAATTGGAAAAGATCTACACAAACCGTACATCTGACAGAGCACTAATATTCAAAATATATAATGAACTCAAGAAAGTAGACATCAACAAACTAAATAACCCAATTAAAAAATGGGTACAGACCTAAACAGAATTCCCAAAAGAGAGATCTCTAATGTCCATGAAGCATTTAAAGAAATGTTCCATGTCCTTACTCATCATGGAAATGTGAATCAAAATAATTCTGAGTTCTATCTTATAAACTGTCAGAATGGTTAAGATCAAAAACTCAAGTGATAGCACATTCTGACGAGGATATGGAGCAAGGGGAAGACTTCTCTATTGCTGGTGGGAGTGCAAATTTGTACAACTACTTTGGCAATCAATTTGGTGGTTTCTTAGAAAACTAGGAATTGTTTTACCTCAAGACCCAGATGTACCATTCCTGGGCATATACCCAAAATACAATTCCTATTCCACAGAGACACTTGCTAAACTATGTTCATAGCAGTTTATTTGTAATATGGAGAAACTGGAAACAACTTAGATGTCCCTCAATTGAAGAATGGATAACAAAAATGTCGTACATCTACACAATGTAACACTATTCTTCTATTAAAAACAAAGACAACTTGAAATTTGCAGACAAATGGATGCAACTTGAAAATATCATCCTGAGTGAAGTAAAACAGACCGAGAGGTACATCTATGCTATGTACTTAATTATAATTAGATATTAGTCATATAGTGCGAGATAACCATGCTACAATCTACAAACCCAAGGAAGCTGAGTAATGAGGTCCCAATGAAAAATATGTGTATTTCACTCAGAAGGAGAAACAAAATGGTAAATGGAGAGAACTGAATGAGAGTGAAAGAAAAGTGAAGAGGGGTATATGGATAGGAATCAGGAGTAAGGGTAGGGAAGGCAGGAGAGGGCTGGGAATGAGAATGGAAATCAGTGTGGAACATCTCTAAGACTAGCTGGAGAGCTGGGAGAGGGGAAGATATGGAAGTCTATGGGGGTAACCTTAGCTGAGATTCCTACCAGCAGAGGATACAGACACTGAAGCGGGTACCTTCTCTTGCCAGGCAGAACTTCCAGTGGAAGGAAGGGGACATTAACCAAGCCACAAAACCTTCAACCAAAAATGTGTCCTGATAGAAGTTGCACAGAGATGAAAATGAAGCAGAGACTGAGGAAATGGCCAAACAATGACATTCCCAACCTGAGACTCATCCAGGGGAGATAGCCAACCTCTGACATTACTAACAATATTCTGCTATGCTTGCAGACAGGAACTGACTAACATAACTATCTCCTGAGAGGCTTCATTGAGTTGCATACGGAAACAGATGCAGAGACCCGTAGACAAGCATCAGGTGGAGCTCGGGGAGTCATATGGAATATTGGAGGATAGAATTGAGTAAGTCAGAGCAGTCAAGGACACCACAAGAAAACCTATATAGTCAACTAACCTGGGCACATGAGGGTTCCCTGAAACTGAACCACCAACCAAAGAACATGCAGTGTTTGGAAATAGGCTATTTGTACCAGATGTGTAGCTTGGTCTTCATGTGGGTTCCCTAAAAATTGTAGCTGGAGCTGTTTCTGACTCTGTCATTGGATCCCCTTCCTCTATTTGAACTATCTAGTTGGGCCTCAGAAGGTGAGGATGTACTTAATACTGCTAGGATTAGATGACTCTTCGGAGAAGGGGAGGTAATGGGGGAAGCAATTTGTAAGGGCAGTATGGGAAGGGAGAGAGGAGGGGGCGCGCTGCTATTGGGATGTAATATGAATATAAAATAAGTTATGAAGAAAAAATTTTAAAAAGATAAAACACAAAAATAACCTACCATACAAATTTCATATACATGTAACTCCATAGAAATGGAAAAATTCATAGACAAAGATTTAATTTACATGGAAACTTGTTGGTAGGGGGAGAGGAGCTAGAGATAAGAAAATGAAGAAAAATGATGTAGTTTTATTTAACTTAAATACATAAAAGTAAATTAAGTACAAGAAATATAAGTTTCAATAAAAATATAAATGTAATAAGCTTCTTTGAAAAACTTATGTCAGTAAATTGTGTAAAATAGATACCAAACTCTGAGCATTGCTTTCATAACTGTGTTTTGAATTGTTTTTAACAATTTTTCATTATTTTACTTTATGTTTTTACTTATTCACTTTATGTCCCTCTCACTCTCTGTGATAGTTTATATATGATCAGCCCAGGGAGTGGCACAATTAGAAGGTTTGGCCCTGTTGGAATAGGTATGTCACTGTTAGTGTGCGTTATAAAACTCTTATCCTAGATGCCTGGAAGCCAGT
Organism: Grammomys surdaster; assembly: GCF_004785775.1. Classification (NCBI taxonomy): domain Eukaryota; kingdom Metazoa; phylum Chordata; class Mammalia; order Rodentia; family Muridae; genus Grammomys; species Grammomys surdaster. The sequence continues at coordinate 20,742,734 of NW_021604563.1, read as the reverse complement.
ATTCTGCTAGCAGACTTCAGATGAAGATAGAGAACTCTCAGCATCTTCTGCACCATACCTGCCTGGATGCTGCCATGTTCCCACCTTGATGATAATGAACTGAACCTCTGAACATGTAAGCCCAGTCCCAATTAAATGTTTTCCTTATAAGACTTGCCCTGGTCATGGTGTCTGCTCACAGCAGTAAAACTCTAAGACACTGTCCCCCTCCCTGTACCCCCTCCCACGATTCTTCCCTCATTTCTCCTCCCCTTCTCCTCCAAGTAGGTGGGGGCCCCCTTGATATCCCTCCAGCCTCCACACCAAGTCTCTGTGAGGTTAGGTGCTTCCTCTCCCACTGAGGCCTAACAAGGCAGCCCAAATAGAAGAACATACCCCATATACAGGCAATGGCTTTTGAGCTAGCCCCCACTTGAGTTGTTCAGGACCCACATGAAGACCAAGCTGAACATCTGCTACATATGCAGGGGAAAGCCTGGTTCTTTGGTTGGTGGCTCAGTCTCTGAGAGCCCCAAGGGCTCACACTGATTGATTCTGCTGGTCTTTCTATGGCATTCATATTGCTTTAGTGGCTGCAATAGCAAATAGTTTAAGCTGTTATAAAAATATACAATAGACTGAGTAGACAGGTAACTCCAAAAAACTGCATTTCTTATAGTTTAAATGTAGACAAGCAACTTTGATGTTGAGAGATCAGACATGAAATGACTTGTTTCCTGTTTTTCAGAGTCATTCACTCCTTTCTTTGTATGAAGGAAAGATCTCTGGGGTCAGACTTTATTAAGGCCATCAATCATGTTTATGAGGAGTCAGTCTTTGTGCCTTAAATATGTTGCAGAATACCTCCCTATCCTTATGACACTATACTGAAGATGGGGATTTAAGCATATATGTTTCAAAAAAAAAATAGAAAGATTTCAATGTATAACAATAGTTAAATATAAATATATTAAAGTACTATATGAAATAAAATTGCATCATTTGGTGTCAGGCAAAAGAGTTTAATACATTTTTTTCAGGTAAACTTTCTCTGTATCTCAGATAGTCTGGAACTTCCTACATAACACAGAGTGGCCTTGAACTGTAGGCATTCCTCTCCTATTGCCTGCCAAATATTGTGATTACAATTGATTATCACACTCATCTACCTATTAGACAAGCATGATTCAGTTTGTTGATTTAGAACCTCTCTGTCCTTAGGAAGTCCTTACCTATTATAGTTCCTTTTAAAATTTGTTCATCTTTTTGATCTTGTATTTTAACTTAATGCTTATCTCGGAAATTTCTTAAAGATTAGTTTTTTATCAGTGTTGCTATCATTTATTTTTAAATATTTGTATGTGAATTCAACTGGTCTGATATCAATTTTGTTACTGAAGCTTTCCTTTTTTTGTTATCTAAGCATTTACTTTCATCTATATGAGTCACTTTTAGACATCTCTGACTTTTTCTTTAAGTTTCACTTCAAATATAAACTCCATATAAAGGTTTTCCTTGATGGATAACATATTCCCCTCAAAACATCTAGCCATTTACCTGCTCTAATTTTATTCATGGCACTTTGGAACATTTGTAATTGTATATTGATTTATTTAATTGATTTTGTCATCTCTCCCAGTAGAATCAGAGTCCCACGTATCTAACTGCATTAGTTAACATTATATCATTGTTGTTTCAAATAAACCTCCTTAGATTTTTAAATAATGATTTTGCTCCATTAAAAACAACATAACACAATATATCTTTATTTTATGTTATTTAGTACTTCTAATTTTGATGTTTTCCTCTTGCTATACAATTATTTTTTTATAAGTTGAGAAATGCATATTCTCTGTGCCCTCTTCCAAGAATTTCTCATCCAGCTCCAACTTATAGTATCCTCTATACATTAATATTACAAGTGGTTTCCAGAACTTCAGACCCTGTCTAGAATTGCTTTTCATTTTCTTCCACACCCTTTACTTCAAACATACTCCTCTTCAAAACACATCTTGAATAAAACCACTTCCTGCCACATCTACCAATATTACTACCCTAGCACAAAAATTATCACCATTGCTGGGTTATGACCACAACCTTATAACAAGTCTCCCTAACTCATGCCTCACAGATGCTCTCACTTGAATATGATTCATCTCCTGAGTTTCAATGTATTAAGCATTTGGTCCCAAGTGAGATGATTTTTTTTTAAAAAATCTAAGACCTATAACAGACAGAACCCATTTCCCACAAATACAAATAATATTGATCTTAAAAATGAGCTAATTTTCATTTAATAAGCATTATTATAAAAAGAACAATACTAGCATCTCCCCACGGTGGCTCTGGCTTCTTGTCTTGTCACAACACAACTCACAGACTATATGAAACTCAACAAGAAAGAAGACCAAAGTGTGGATGCTTCAGTATATTCTTTTAAACTATAAACAAAACCAATAACTGGTTGATAATTAATAGTAACTGGTCCAGAAAATTACCTGCAGTTAATTTTCTTCTGAGATAAAATGTCCTTCAGTACTCTTCTGCTTTAGACATGTCTGGTTTACTTTCTGTCCAAAGTAAAATATATATTTACTACAGATCTCTATGTGAAGTTTTCATTTGACAATGAAAATTCTAAAAAAGGAATCCCAGACAAGCAATAAACACAAATTATCTGGGCTAACCAAGAATAAGAGCAAGGTAAGTTAAATAAAACTAGAGGGGTATAAAGATACATTAATTGATATTACAGAAATGAAAGCATTATTGTATTATTGTGAGCAATTATATGCCAATATATTAGAAATTCTAGAATAGATGAATTTAACCTACCAAACCTTACCAGGAGAACATACAAAATACGGAAAAATAACAAGTAACATGTTTTCATCAATATGCCCTTTAAAAAGCCCCAGATTCTCATATTGAGAGGACACTACTCTCTCCTGCTATACAGTGGTTCTTCTCTACTTTCTCAACCCTTGTTTATGCCTCTTGTTCTGACTCTCATCTATGAATCTATAATAAACTTCCCTCTAAAGTGAAAGCTAAAAACTTTCTAATACATATAAAAGCCTGGGATCAGATGGTTGCTTTGCTGAATTATAACAAACATTTAAAGCACAGTAACAATTCTTTTTAAACCAGTCTAGTGATCTTAAAGGAGCTTACCCTTTCACATTTATTGTGAAATCCAACAATATCTTCATACTCAAATCAGACAAAAGCATAACATACCAACAGAAGGAAAGTATAAATAAATATCCTTGATTAACATAATATTTCAACACAACAAGGGAGAAAAAGTTTAATGGCCAACAAAAAAGACTATTTACCATTCTCAAGTTGAATTTATCCTAGCGATTCAAGGACATTTCAACATATGCAAAGTCAATAAATGTAATATATCACATCAACTAGAATAAAAATTAAACCGTTTTATTTTTAATACATGTCCAAACATAAAAATTCAACAATTTATCACAATGAAAACTGAACAAATTAAGTGTGTAAGAACAATAGCTCAGAATAATAACCTTTATATGTGACAAAAGCCAGTATCTTATTGAATGTAGAAAAAAATTGAAAGTTTTCTTTTAAGATTTGGAATTAAACAAGAATTCACACTATTGTACTTATTCAAAAACAATAAATTACTGGAAATTTTAGAGCAATTTAGGAAGAATGGAAAAATGGAGAAAGTCCAATTAACTCTGACTA
>NW_021604563.1:20705499-20738632 GCF_004785775.1 Grammomys surdaster | reverse complement strand
ATATATATATATATATATATATGTATATGTATATATACATATATATATATATATATATATATATATATGCAAGCTCTAGAGAATCTAAAAAGAAATTACTGAAATTTATAAATAGACAAAGTAATAGGACACAATAGTGACACACAAAAATAAGCTAGCATTTTAAACACCTGAGTCTTAGTTACTTTTCTATTGCTGTGATTAAGCACCATGACCAAAGTAACATATAAAAGAACAAATTTGATTTGGGGCTTATAGTTTCAGAAGGTTAGAGTCCATGGCAGCAGGAAGCATGGTGGCAGGCAGGCAAGCATGATCCCAAAATATCTAAAAGCTCACACTTTGAGACACAACCACAAAATGGAGGCAGAGACATGGAGAGTGAAGGGTGCATGAGTCTTTGAAACCTCAAAGTCTGCCTCCAATGACACATCTCCTCCAACAAGATCACACCTCCTAATGCTTCCCAAATAACTTTATGAATTGAGGACTAAGTTTTTAAATATATGATTTGAATGAGGGCCACTTTTATTCAAAACACTACACTCTAGTATGACCTTACTAAGAAAGAAATTATGAAATTATTTTCATTTGCTTGAGCTCTAAAACTATTCAGATAAGGATGCTCTTAGGAGGTGGAGAAGGAGGATCTGGATTTAAGGACAGCCTCAGTTACATTTTCATAGTAAATATGAGTCAACCTAGGCTATATGAAACCCTGTTTTTAAAAAAAGGACGGGGGGCAGCAATTGGGATATAAAGTGAATAAAGTATATATTTTAAAAAATAATAAAAGAAAAATAGAATTTCTTAAACTAAGACTGTTGTAAGGGAGCTGGGAGGAAGTACTCTCCAATACGTTCTACACATAAAGTTTTCCAGGAAAGAGCAGTAGAAACTTCAATTGGAATGCTATCCCCCACAGACACCATACCTGTAGGTCCAGAAGAGGCCATGGTGTAGACTCTGAGTTTGAATTACCAGGAAATACTTACCATTTCTCCTCTTTCACAAGCCTTGAGTACACTGAAGCAGCAGAAACCAAAAGCTCCCACTTCCCTGCTCCACAGCACTAAGTGGAGCCTGCTGGAATCAGTCTGATCAGAGAACTTCAACTTTCAATTCAGGACATCTATTTGCTTCAGTAAAATTGGTACTGCTCCCAACCTTGCTCAGAGAAGCTTTTTTGTTCATACAGACACTTAACTGGTCAAAGTGACAGGAATAAGTGACTGGGAGTGATCAGCCAAATAAGGGACATATATATCAGCCTATCAACTCTCATCCTATCAAGTTTCAGGGAACAGCATGAAGGAGTTGAAAGGGGAGGATATGGAGGTGTGCTGTGAATTTCTGTCATCTGGACACAAAGTAGCACTCATAAACTCACAGCATCTATAGTTACCTGCAGTAGTCCTGCCCATAAGCCAGCTAATCAAAATTCAAACATAGATAAGGAAGGGACTTATAGGACCCCTAGCATAGTTAAGGAGATATTTTCAATTGATAGATGCTGGGGAAAGAAGAGTAATTTTTGTTCAAGCATGGAGCTAGTACTAGATACTCATGCTCTTGTGAATGGTCCCACACCCCTGCCTGTTATGAGCAGTACTAACTTGACTCAGTGCATGATAAAAAGAAAGGAAAAGATATGAAGGATAATATTTGGGGGGCTACTGAGAGAGTTGGAGGGTTTAATAGAGGGTGGTGTGATTAAATACAATATATGCAGAAAATTTTCCAAGAATAATGTTTTATTAAAATGTATAGTAATAAACTTAACTAAGAAAGTGAAAGGACTTCACATTGAAAATTATAAAACATCTATGAAAGAAATTGAAAAATAAAATAAGGAATGAGCTTCTATGTTCATGATGTAAAACAAGTAAAATAGTAAGATATCCATACTCTCCAAAGCAATTACCTCCAATTAACTATGAAATTTTTCACAAATTTACTGGAGAAAATGCATATGAAATCAAAGAACACCTTAAACAGCCAAGGAAGTCTGAACTAGATATACAGAGCTTAAAGTATCACAGTACTTGATCTCAAAGCATAATAAAGTGTCAGAGGAACCAAAACAGTTCTGTCTTGATATAAAAACAAGCAAACAGATAAACGGACCATAATTGAGTTCCTAGGAATATCTTTATTCCTTATCAATTGTTGCTAAATGAAGTAATAAAAGCAAATATTGAATGATGCTTAAGAAACTGAATAGCATTTTGTAGATAAATAAAACTCCACTCCTAGTATTTATTCTATACAAAATCAATCCATGGGTAGACAGACCGGTAGCCCACTGATAAAGTGCTTTCCACATAAGCTTGACAATTTGAAATTTTATTGCAGAACTTATGCAAAAAACTGATGTAGTGACATATATCTGCAACCTTTAGCCCAAGGTGAATGTCAAAATATTAAATCTCAAGAGTAAGCTGTCAACTAGCTTAACCAACTAGTGAGCTCAAGTTCTTTGAGAGGCTGTGTCTCAAAATATGTTGTCAGTATGGCTGAGAAAGATATATGAACACAACGTCTGGCCTCAAGCCTTGATACACATGTGCACACGAGGAATATGTACAAGCACATACACTGCACATACAGACACACACATATATAGTTAGTTAATACTGACCAAATACCTAAATGTAAGTCATGAGACTATGATACTACAAGAAGAAAATAGGAAATAAGTTCAAAACATTAAACACTGATATGGGCAAATATTTTTTTTTCACAAGAGCACAAAGCACAGGAAAAAAAGCAATATTAACAGTCAGAATCATAACATGGCAATAAATTTTTACAAACCAAAGTCAACAATTTGAATGCAGAACAACTTAAAGAATGGAAGAATGAGGGAAATTGTCTGTATGTACTAAGAGATAAATGTTGAGTCTATATAATAAAATTAAATACAAATTAATTAATCAGTTTAAAAAGCTATAGACTATCAATACCAAATTATACAATTTTAAAAACTGAAAATGATCTAAGTAGACATTTATCAAGAAATTCAAATGCCTAGAAAAATTATGAAATTCTGTTTAAGAGAGTCATTAGAGAAATGCAAATCAAAACTAGTATGATATAAACCCCCTTGAATAAGAATGGGATTCACCAATAGATTGGGAAAAGATCTTTAGCAATCCTACATCCAATAGAGGACTAATATCAGTTATATACAAAAACTCACAAAGTTATACTCCAGAGAATCAAATAATCCTATTCAAAAATGGGGTACAGAACTAAACAAAGAATTCTCAACTGCAGAATACTGAATGGCCCAGAAGCACCAAAAGAAATGTTCAACATCTTTAGTCATCAGGGAAATACAAATCAAAACAACCCTGAGATTCCACCTCACAACAATCAGAATGGCTAAGATCAAAAACTCAGGTGACAGCAGATGATGTCAAGAATGTAGAGAAAGAGGAACACTCCTCCATTGTTGGTGGGATTGCAAGGTGGTGCAACCACTTTGGAAATCAGTCTGACGATTCCTTAGAAAATTGGACATAGCATTACCTGAGGACTCAGCTATACCACTCCTGGGCATATACTCAGAAGATGCTCCAACATAAACATTGACACATGCTTCACTATGTTCATAGCAGCCTTATTTATAATAGCCAGAAGCTGGAAAGAACCCAGATGTCCTTCAACAGAGGAATGGATACAGAAAATGTGGTATATTTACACAGTATGGAGTATTACTCAGCTATGAAAAACAATGAATTCATGAAATTCTTAGGCAAATGGATGGAACTAGAAAATATCATCCTGAGTGAGGTAACCCAATCACAAGAGAATACACATGTTATGCACTCACTGATAAGTGGATATTAAACCAAAAGCTTGGAATACCCAAGATACAATTTACAGACCACATGAAGCTCAAGAAGAAGGAAAATCAAAGTATGGATGATTCGATCCTTCTTAGAAGGAGGAGCAAAATACTCAAGGGAGCAAATATGGAGACAAAGTATGGAGCAGAGACTGAAGGAAAAGCCATCCAGAGACTGACCCACCTAGGGATCCATCCCATGTACAGTCACCAAGTGCAAATACTATTGTGGATGCCAAAAAGTGCATGCTGATAGCAGCCTGATATACCTGTCTTCTGAGAGGCTCTGCCAGAGCCTGAGAAACACAGAGACAGATGCTCACAGCCACCCATTGGACTGAACACGGGGTCTGCAATGGAGGAGTTAGAGAAAGGTCTGAAGTAGCTTAAGTGGTTTGCAACCCCATAGGAAGAACAATAATATCAACCAACCAGATCCCCCAGACTAAACCACCAACCAAAGAGTACACATGGAGGGAACTATGGCTCCAGCTGCATATGTAGCAGAGGATGGCCTTGTCAGGCATCAATAGGAGAAGAGGCCCTTAGTCCTATGAAGACTGAATGCCCCAGTGTAGGGGAATGTGAGGGCAGAGAGGCATGAGTGGGTGAATGGGTGAGCGAGTGGGTAGGTGAACACTCTCATAGAAGCAGTGAGAGAGGGCAGGGAGTTCCCGGGAGAGGAGGGAACCAGGAAAGGGGATAACATTTGAAATGTAAATAAAGAAAATATCCAATAAAAAAATAAAAGAATGGGTTTCATTTATCAAAAGATAAGTGAAAAGTGCTACCAAATCTGGAGAGAAAATAATGTTTTATCCAGTACTACGGGAAGTGTAAATTAGTATTGCTGCTATGGAAAACACCATAAAGGTTCCTCCAAGAACTAAACATAGATCTACATATAATCAAATGATCCCACTTCTTGGTATATATCCAGATACAATGAACTAAGTTTGTAAAAGAGATACTACTATTTGTCATAGCTCTAATAATCAATAACCAAGATGTGAAAAGCAACACAGATGACTGAGAAATGAATGAATGAATAAAATGTGCTGTATTCACACAATAGATTATTCAGCTCTGTATTAAAAACAAAATCCTATAATTCACAAAAAAGTGGATAAAGCTGAAGGAGGAACATTATGGTAAGTGAAATAAGCCAAATAAGGCAAATTTTAGGTGCTGTCTCTCATTTCTGGAAGGTAAAACATCAATATAATGTATCATAGTAATGACAAAGCAATAGGAAGGATATGAGTGGTGAGGATACAGAAGTTTGATAAGGTATACCAAAACCTAGTTATAAGCTAAGAATACCTTCTAGAGTTCTGCAACATGCTGTGGTGATTTACCATATATTAATATATTATATACATTTTGTGAAAATCTTGAATTGAAGAGCTGAAAACATAAACATATGATAAATACAAAGAAGAAATTGTAATTATTCTTATTTGGTCAGTGTATAGATGTGCTGAAATACCATACTGTATTTTATTAGTATGTACTATGTATTACATTAATAAAAACAGGTATTTTACTCATGGAATTATTGTTAATACCCTATGTTCCACTCTCTGCCAAACAATGAGAAACTGATCATAAAACAAATTAGATGATATAATTTCCTTGCTTATATACCTCATTGGAAGCTCATGACTCTTGGATAAAATCATGTCCTTCAGTGTTCTTCCAGTCAAACAAATCTCATTTCATAATGTTTCCCTAACTATAGGACCACTTAATTTGTCTCATACAAGTTATACTGGTTCTTGTATAAAAACATTTGCATTTTTTATTATTTCTGGGTAGAAATTTCCCTCCATTGTACTCTGCATATAACATTTAAGGTTATGATTGAATAAATAAATTACTTCATAAAATAAACAATTCATTGTATTTATATTATATTCAAACCTATTTTACTTGATTTTATATCTGTTTATAATTTGTTTCAAATTTTGTTCCATGTCATATCATTTTTGTTTCTTTGTTGTAGAAACTGTATATTTTTAACTGTACAATGCTAACATCTCATTATGAAAACAGTACTATAGCTGTGTAGTTTGCTCAAGGCCTTTTAGCACAAAAACTAAGTAAGGAACATGAACAGTTTCCTTGGGCCTTTTGCAGTAGCCTACTAATCAAGTCCGTACCTAATAGAGATCTAACTCTTTTTATTTTGCTTTATTGTGCTACACAAATATTGCATTTATACACAGATTGAAATTTTGTGACAACCTTATGTTAAGCAAGTCTACCAGTTATTTTGCTAACATTGGCTTATTTCAAGTGAAAGCATTGTCAGGATTCATTGATCTATGTCCCATTAAAAACATTAGTGATTCATGAGATGAGATTAAACTCTCAGCATTAACAAATTTGTAAGGAACAAAATCTGTTGGATTTTTAAGTAGGTAATCTCAGAGGGAAAAGAAACATCTTGCAGAAAATCTTCAGGATAGAGTATTTTGAAAACATGCTGTGTTTTTATTTTAGCTTTTTAAGTTTATTTATCAAATTAGTATCCTAGTGTTTCTGAAATTATTTTCATTGCATTTCTTGCCATATGACTTGGTTTGTGATTAAAAAAAAAAAAAACCCTGAACAATTTCAAGAAATTTAGTCAAGCTAGGAATAGTGGTACATACCTTTGGTCACAGCTCTGGAAGTGGAGACTGGAAGATCAGGAGTTTAAGCTGGCTACAAAGTATATTTTAGGCTAGCCTTGGATACCTGAGACCATGTCTTAAAGAAGAAAGAAGAGATCATTGAAATAATTCCACTGATAAAATCATTGGCTGCAAAGTTTGACAACCTGAGTTTAATCTCTGGAATCCATGTAGAAATGGGACAAGTGAACTGACTACACAAAGTTATCCTCTGACTTCTTTTTTTCCCCTCTGACTTCTAAACTAACACTGCAGTAATACATGTGTGGCTCCTCCCTGTGGTACACATACACACACACACACACACACACACACACACATTCTTTGTATACATAATATATATATATAATTTTTAAGAGGAAGAAAAGTAACATTTTGCTAATGTAAAATTTGTATTTATAAGAGAAGAAGCAAGCAAACAGGGCTCTCAGGCTGCTCTTTTAATTTAGTTTTCCTGATAATGTGCATTAAAACAGCCTTTTCAGGTCTTTGGTTCCTAAAGAGTCCTGATTTAAGGGGGGGGGAGCTGTTCACTTGTTGAGCTACCAGCTTTAACAGTAATCTGCCATATGATGTAGCGTTTTTAAAAAACAAAAAGAAAATCTGGGTTGGGGCTGAGGCATAGCTTTGTGGCAACCATTTGCCTAGCATATTTAAAGCTTCAGGTTGGACCTTACTGAAAAGTAGCCCCAAATATCAAACTCACAACCAAAACCCTTTAACACACAAACCACTAAAACCACCCAAACTCAAAGGCCAGAGTTGAGAAAACAAATATTCTACTCCACAGGGTTTCTGTGAGCAGTTGCAAGTAAAGATAATTGATGAAGTCTCCTTTACCACAGTGACAGTGATATTTTGGCAAAGAATGTAGCTGCTTTTTGCTCTTGTACAAAAAGTCTGCTTGAAGCTAAATTGAAGAGTTTTGGATTAATTGTTTTTGTAGAGGAAATGTCAAAACAGCCTAGTATTGATTCTGTCATGTGGCTATTAGTGTTCACTCTTGTACAGATCTATAATAAAAAGGAGCAAGCTGAGCAAGGAAAAAAAGACAAAATGTAGAGTTTGAGAAGAAAACTGACATCAGGAGTGGAATGTATCTCAGTCCTGTGATCAAGATGATAAAAAGTTTAAAGAAAATCCTGATGTTAAATGTAATAAACGAAGTTGTGATCTCAGGACAAGACCCCACCTAGCTATGCTTCCAACTTGTGAAAAGGAATTAAAGAAATGTTTCAGGCTGGGTATGATAGTGCAAGTATTTAATACCAGCTCTCTTGAGGCAGAGAAAAACATATGCTGGTATACAAAGCAAGTTCCAGGACATCCAAGCTTAAGCAGTTAAGAAAACGGTCAAAAACAGGAAGTTGGTGAAAATGTATTTGAAAATGGGGACAATGTTCCAGCCATAGAAAACAACAGAATTTCACAGGTCTTGCCATGTGGTTCTGGCTTTAAAGTCAAGCAAGTTATGAAATAAAGAGGTTATGAAATCTCCCTTCACAACTTAAGGAAAGGTCCTACACCCAAGTACATGTCAGGGGGATCCATCCATGGAGATCCAGAGAGATCATTGTGTGAAACTATGAAGGTGAACTCTGGATTGCTTTTGATACCTCAAGATGCTAGTGGTACCAGCCGAAATCATAGTATACCTGCCGAGGAAAGCTGCTAACAGGGAGTGGAACCAAAACAATAGAGAAGAGTGTGTTGCAGACAGCAAAGCTAAAAAGAGTTGGAGATCTAAAGAACACTTTGACATCAAACACTAGGATGCAGTTTGGAGATTTCCTGCTGGTTTTTACTCTTACTTTGGTCCACTATTTCCTCACTATGTTCCATTTCCTCCCTTTGGGAATGTTATACATCTGGTGAGTATGTGACATGCTTTTTGATTTTTAATTTATAGGGTATTAAAGTTGAAAGATTGCATAAATCTCAGAAGAGATTTCAGATTTTTAAACAAGATTAAGATTGTTATGTACTTTGGGGACTTTCAAAGTTGGACTAAGTGCATTTTGGATTATAATGTGGCTACAAGCCTATGGAGACAAAAGAGTATAATATTGTGGATTGGCTGAAAATGGTCTCCATAAGCTCATAGGGAGTAGTACTATTAGGTGTAGCCTTGTTGAATTAGGGGTGACCTTGTTGGAGGACATGTACCACTGGGAGTGGACTTTGAGATTTCAAATGCTCAAACCAGGTACACTGTCATTGTTTCTTCCTACTGCCAGCCAATCCAGATATAGAAATTTCACCTCCTTCTCCACCAACATGGTTGTCTGTGTATGGCCATGCATCCCACCATGAGAATAATGGATTAACCTCTGAAACTGTACACCACCCCCAATGAAATGTTTTCCTTACTAAGAATTGTCATGCTGCCCACCCCCGCCAATCCCCATACTCAGAGACAGCTTGACTCCCAGAGGTCTGTCTTAACCATGCTCTCAGGTGAGCACCCACCCTAATACCTGGCCTAACTGGAACCCCACAGGGACCAGCAGATGCAGGACCTATCCACACTGCCAGAGACATATCATCCTTCCAGTCCACAAATGCACTCCAGGGCAGATCAGGTGCTTGAGCACCCCTTCCCTACAATACCCACAACCAGAGACAGCTTGACTCCCAGGAGGTCCTCATAACCAGGCTAAGAAATGAGACACAACCTCCACTGCAATACCTGGCCACAATATTCTGCCTAGGGCAGAGACAGATCTCAAGACATCCTCCCACACTCAGAGACAGCTTGACTCCTAGGAGGTCTGTCACAACCAGACGTCCAGGAGGCAAAGGCTCCACTCAGGAACAGCAAGGCCAGATAACACCAGAGATAACCAAATGGTGAGAGGCAAAGCACAAGAACATAAGCAACAGAATTGCCACCATCAGAACCTTGCTCTCCCACCTCAGGAAGCCCTGGATACCCTAACATACCTGAAAACCAAGATTCTAATTTAAAATCACATCTCATGATGATGGTAGAGGACCCTAAGGAGGATATAAACAACTCCCATAAAGAAATACAATAGAACACAGGTAGAAGCCCAGGAAACACATAAATCCCTTAAAGAAATACATGGAAACAATCAAACAGGTGAAGGAATTGAACAAAACTATCCAGGATCTAAAAATAGAAACCGAAACAATAAAGAAATCACAAAGGGAGGTAATCCTGGAGGTGGAAAACCTAAGAAAGAGATCAGGAGTATCAGACACAAACATCATTAACAGAATGCAAGAGATAGAAGAGAGAATCTCAGGCATAGAAGATATGATAGAAGATACTGACAGAACAGTCAAAGAAAATACAAAGTACAAAAAGCTCCTAACCCAAAACATCTAGGAAATTCAAGACACTGTGAAAATATAAAATCTAAGAATAATAGTGATAGAAGAGAATGATAATTCAAAGGGCCAGAAAACATCTTCAACATGAAAGAAAACTTAGCTAACCTAAAGAAGGAGATGGCCATAAACATAAAAGAAGCCTATAGAACACCAAATATATTGGGCCAGAAAAGAAATTCCTCCCATTACATAATAATCAAAATATTAAAAATACAGAAAGAAGAAAGAATATTAAAAGGAACAAGGGGAAAAGGCCAAGTAACATATAAAGGCAGACCTATCAGAATTATACCAGACTTCTCAACAGAGACTCTAAAAGACAGGAAATCTTGGACAGGTATCATGCAGACCCTAAGAGAACACAAATGCCAGCCAAGGCTACTATACCCAGCAAAACTCTCAATCACCACAGATGGAGAAACCAAGATATTCCATGACAAACCAAATTTAAACAATATCGTTCAACTAATCCAGCCCTACAGAGATAATGGAAGGAAAACTTCACCACAAAGAGGGAAACTATACCCAAGGAAAACTAAGACATTAATCATCTCACAAACACCCAAAAAAGAGAACCACACAAACATAAAACTACTTTTAACAACAAAAATAACAGAAAACAACAATCATTGGTCTTTAATATCTCTCAACATCAATAGAAAATTCTCCAATAAAAAGACATAGGCTTTTTAAGACTGGAAATGTAAACAGAACACAGCATTTTGCTGCATACAAGAAACACACCTCTGACAAACACAGGTACTACTTCAGACTAAAAGGCTGGAAACATTTGTTTTTCAAGCAAATGGTCCCAAAAAACAAGCTAAAGTAGGAATTCTTACATGGAATAAAGTAGACTTTCAGTGAAAAATTATCAAAAAGAGATTGGAAAGGACACTTCATGTCAACAATTGAAAAATTCACCAAGAGGAACTCTCAATTCTGAACATCTCGACCCCAAATGCAAGGGCACCCACATTTGTTAAAGAAATGTTACTAAAGTTCAAAGCAAACATTGAACCTCACACAATAATAGTGGGAGACTTCGACACCACACTCACAAATGGACAGATCATGGAAACAGAAACTAAACAAAGACACAGTGAAAAAAATAGAAGTTATGAACCAAATGGATTTAAAAGATATCTACAGAACAGTTCACCCTAAAACAAAAGAATGTACCTTCTCAGCACCTCATGGTACCTTCTCTAAAATTGACTATATAATTGGACACAAAATAAGTCTCAACAGATACAAGAAATTGAAATAATACCATGAATTCTATCAGATCACACACTAAAGCTATTCTTCAATAACAATAAATGCAACAGAAAGCTCATATACTCATGAAAACTCAGTAACTATCTACTGGATGATAACTTGGTCAAGGAAGTAATAAAGAAAGAAATTAAGAACTTTCTAGAATTTAATAAAAATGAAGGCACATCATACCCAAACTTATGGGATACAATGAAAGAAGTGCTAAGAGGAAAATTTATAGCAATGATTGCCTTCATAAAGAAATTGGAGAGATTCTACACTACCAGCTTAGCAGCACACCTGAAAGCTCTAGAACAAAAAGAAAAAATCTCACCCAAGACGAATAGACAGCAGGAAATAATCAAACCCAGGTCTCAAATCAACCAGTTAGAAATGAAGAGAACTTTACAAAATAATCAACAAAACTAAGAGCTATTTATTTGAGAAAATCAACAACACAGATAAACCTTTAGCCAAACTAACTAGAGGACACAGAGACAGTATCCAAATTAAGAAAATCAGAAAAGGGAGACATAACAACCGAAATTGAGAAAATTAAAAAAAAAAATCAGGTCCTACTACAACAGCCTATATTCAACAAAACTGGGAAATCTAAATGAAATGGACAATTTTCTAAAGAGATAACAGGTACAAAAGTTAAATCAGGACTAGAAGACAGCTACAGTGTACACACGTAAAATAAATAAAATCTTTAAAGCTAGAGAGATGACTCAGTAGTTAAGAGCATTGACTGCTCTTCCAGAGGTCCTGAGTTCAATGCCCAACAACCACATGGTGCTTCACAAGCATCTATAATGAGATCTGATGTACTCTTCTAGTGTGTGTCTAAAGACAGCTGCAGTGTACTTATATAAATAAAAATAAGTAAATCTTTAACAAAAAGTCTCCTAACCATAAAAACCCATGGGCAGATGATTTAGTGCAGAATTCTGTCATACCTTCAAAGAAGACCTAATACCAAACTACCACTATCAAGTTGACTTCATCCTAGGGATGCAGGGATGGTTCAATATGCAGAAATTCATCAAAATAAACCACTATATAAACAAATTCAAAGAAAAAATTCACATGATCATCCCATTAGTTGCTGAAAAGGCCTTTGATAAAATGCAACACCCCTTCATGTTAAAAGTCTTAGAAAGATCATGAGTTCAACGCACATATATAAACATAATAAAAGCAATATACAATGAACCAACAACCAATATCAAATTGAATGGAGAGAAACTTTAAGCAATCACACTAAAATTAGGGAGAAGACAAGGCTAGCCACTCTCTAGTTATTTAATATAGTACTCAAAGTTCTAGCCAAAGCAATTATACAACAAAAAAGGTTAAAGGAATGCAAATTGTAAAGGAAGAAGTCAAGGTATCACTATTTGTAGATGATATGATAGAATACATAAATGACCCAAGAAATTCTACCAGAGAACTCCTACACATGCTAAACAACTTCAGCAAAGTCGATTGATACAAAATCAACTCAAACAAATCAGTAGCCTTCTTCTACACAGAGCATAAATGGAATGAGAAAGAAATTAGAGAAAAAACACCCATCACAATAGTCACAAATAATATAAAATATTCTGGTGTAACTCTAATCAAGCAAGTGAAAAACCCATATGGCACAAACTTTAAGTCTCTGAAGAAAGAAATTGAAGAAGATCTCAGAAAATAGAAAGATCTCCTATGTTCATGAATCAGTAGAAACATAGTAAAAATGTCCATCTTACCAAAAGCATTCTACAGGTTCAATGCAATTCCCAGCAAAATCCAACTCAATTCTTCACAGAAATAGAAAGAACAATTCTCAACTTCATCTGGAGAAACAAGAATCTAGCGTAGCAAGAACAATTCTCAATAATAAAAGAACTTCTGGGGGAAATCACAGTCCCTGATAGCAAGCTGTACTCTAGAGCAATAGTGATAAAAAAACTACATGGTATTGGTACAGAGACAGACAGGTAGATCAATGGAACATAATTAAAAACCCAGAAATAACTGCACTCACCTATGTACCTTGATCTTTGACAAACAAACAAACAAACAAACAAACAAACAAAAAACCCAGTACAGTCAAAAACAGAATGCATCTTCAACAAATGGTGCTGGTTAAACTGGAGGTCTTCATGTACAGAAATGAAAATTGATACATTTTTATGGCCTTGTACAAACCTCAAATCCAAGTGGATCAAGGACCTCAACATAAAAGCAGATATGCTAAATCTAGTAGACAAAAAAAGTGGGAAAGACCCTCAAAGACACAGGGCACAGGCACAGGGGAAAATTTCCTGAACAGAACACTAGTTGTTCAGGCTCTAAAATCAACAATTGACAAATGGGAACTCATAAAACTGAAAAGCTTCTGGAAGGCAAAGGACACTGTCAATAGGACAAAAGAGCCACCTACAGATTGGGAAAAGAACTTTACCCACCCTCCATTCAATAGAAGGCTAATATCCAAAATGTACAAAGAATTCAAGAAGTTAAGACTCCAGAAAACCAAATAACCCTATTTAAAAATGGGTTATGGGGCTAAACAAAGATTTCTCAACTGAGGAATCTCAAATGGCCATAAAGCATCTAAAGAAATATTTAAAATCCTTAGACATCCAGGAAATGCAAATCAAAAGACCCTGTGATTCCAACTTACGTTAATCAGAATGGGTATGATCAAAAGCTCAAGAGACAGTAGATGCTGGAGAGGATGTGGAGAAAGAGGAACACTACTCCAATGCTGGTGGCATTGCAAGCTGGTACAGCCACTCTGGAAATCAGTCTGGCGGTTTCTCAGAAAATTGAAAATAGTTCTACTTAAAGACCCAGCTATACCACTGCGGAGCACATACCCAAAAGATTCTCCAATATATAACAAGTACAGGTGCTCCACTATGTTCATAGCAACGTTATTTAAAATAGCCTCAATCTGGAAACAACCCAGAAGATCCTCAACAGAAGAATGGATACAGAAAATGTGGTACATTTACACAGTGGAGTACTACTCAGCTTTTAAAAACGATGACTTCACTAATTTTGCAGATAAATGGATGAAACTAGAAAATATCATCTTGAATGAG
Source organism: Grammomys surdaster (assembly GCF_004785775.1). NCBI lineage: Eukaryota > Metazoa > Chordata > Mammalia > Rodentia > Muridae > Grammomys > Grammomys surdaster. The sequence goes on along the minus strand of NW_021604563.1, from coordinate 20,724,386 downwards.
GTAGCTCAGATCCAAAAGGATATATGTGATATGTACTCAGTGATAAGTGGATATTAACCCAGAAGGTCAGAATATCCAAGATACAACTCACAGACCACGTGTAGCTTTACAAGAAGGAATGCCAAAGTGTGGCAGCTTCAATCCCATTTAGAAGGGGGAACAAAATAATCATGGGACTCATAGGGAGGGACAGAACTGGGTGGGGGAGGGGAGGGGAGGAAATTGGGTCAGAATAAAGATGAAGTATGGGAAGATACAGGAAAGAAATTCAAAGGGCCAGGGGGATAAATAGAAATAAGTATTAGTGGGGCGTGATGAATACTGTGGGAGTGACCACTAGAAAGTCCCAGATCCCAGGGATACAAGAGCCTCCCAGAACCCAATGGGGAAGATATTAGCTGAAATACCTAACAGAGGGGAAGACAGAACTTGAAGAGACCACCTCCAGAAAATAGCATGGCCCCCCAGTGGAGGGATGGGGCCACCCACCTATCTCAAAATTTTTAGCCCACAATTTTTCCTTTCTAAAGAAACACAGGGACAAAAAATGGAGCATAGACTGAGGGAAAGGCCATCAGTAGATATCAAACCCCTACATTATTGCTGATGCCAAGAAGTGATTGTAGACAGGAGTCTGATATGGGCTGTCCTCTTAAGAGGTTCTGCCAGCACCTGACTAAAGCATATGTGATACTCACACCCAACTATTGGACTGAGACCTAGGACCCCAATGGTTAGAGTTAGAAAAAGGCCTGAAGATGCTGAAGGCGTTTGCAACCACATAGAAAGAACAACAGTATCAACTAACCAGACCCCACAGAGCTCCCAGGGACTAAACCACCAACCAAAGAGTATACATTGGTGGGTCCATGGCTCCCTGTACATAAGTAGACGAGGACAGCCTTATCTGACATCAACTGGAGGGGGGGAGCTTGGTCCTGTGGAGCTTGTTGCCCTAGAGAAGGGGGATGTTGGAGCGGGGAGATGGAGTTGGTGGGTGGATGGAGAGCACCCTCTTAGAGTCTAAGGGAAATGGGATGTGGTAGGAGGTTTGTGGAGAGAAGACCGGGAAGAGGGACTCTAAGACTTTAGCGAACAGCACCTAAGTTTACAGGAGACCCCTTGAGAGAACCACACAGACAGGAGAGATCGCTGTAAAATGCAAGAGGAATTTTGTTCTGAGGCGTCGGGGTCACTTCACTCTCACAGAAGGAAGAACTCCAAATTTCTGAAACACACACTTTGTATACTTTAGCATAGGCTGATTTTAGCAACAGCAAAACTGTCCAAACCTAATTGGACACTTCGCTTAGTCTTTAAACTTATTGGCCACACTCACTCAGGCAGTTTATTTCTGGTGGGCTATGTTTATCTAGGGCTGTAGAGGACATAGCTGGTTACTAATCAGTACATTCTGTGATTTTTTTCTCTGACTTTTTTTAAAACTTTCTCCCTATTATCAGGAACAGCCTGACCAGCGGGGTGGTTGTGTCTTTAATTCATCCTTGATCTCACAGGACAACATTTGAAATGTAAATAAATAAAATAATTATTTAAAAAGCAATTGGAGTAAATGACTAAATTGACATGTAAAATAAAAGACTGGACCTGTATTCTGCAGGAGATGAGCTATGCAGAGAATTGTTTTGGGATAAAAAACTGCTTTGAGAACTGACAGACAGACAGACAGACACACATATACAGAGAGAGAGAGACAGACAGACAGAGAGACAGAGAGAGAGAGATACAGAGAGAGAGACAGAGAGAGAGAGGCAGAGAGAGAGAGAGATACACACGCACACTCGCAAGCAATCAGATCATAGACAGAGAGATCTCTTAAATAGAAAGCAAGCTTAATATAGACACAGAAATCTCCAGAAAGAAGACCATAGAGAGCAGCATGATGGAAAAGCTATATCAGCTGGGATCCACACACACACACACAAAAAAAAAAATTGTCATGGCCACGGTGTCCTTTTACAGCAATAGAAACCCTAACTGACACATTTACCTTTTGATCATAATGCTTCATCACAGCAATAGAAATCTCAACTAAAACAAGTTAGTACCAGGATAATGTGTTATTGCTGTGACAGACCTGACCATGATTTGGGGGAGAATTGCGGAAAGACTTTGGAACTTTGGGTAGAAAAGTCATTGAAAGTTGAGAGATCAGTGAGCTATTCTTTACGAGTTTAGAAGACAAGAATTTTGGAGCAACACGGACAGTGGAGGTCTGGCTTACGAAGTTTCAGAGGGAAGTTTTAAGATTATCAAGGCTATTTATTACTTTGAATTAAGATTTTGTGATTTTGATAAGCTGTGGCTGAAGAGTCATTGGTGATAAAGAAGATACCCCAACTGCTAAAGTGAAATGTTTCCTTTGCTGGGAATATATGATGCTACTCAGCTGGAGCTGAGTGATTATTAGGAAAAGATCAGCATCACTGATGTGACATTTTCTGGAAAGTGTTTCCTGGGAGTCAGCACATAGAAGCTGTGTTTTAGACATGGTTAAGGTTGAACCTCATGCTGGTAGTAAAAGTCACCCAGGTTGTACTGGTTTTGCAGGCTTGAAGGAGTCATGGTACGCGATTGAGGTTTGGTACTGTGTGGCAAGGCTGGAGTTCTGAAGACAGCCAAAGAGAGTCTACTGACAAAAGTCATGTCCAGTTGCACCAAGGAACCCTAGCAGTCTTGGAGATGCCAGTACCACGGAATGACCACCAAGAAGAGTATCAGCTGCAGAATAGAGTCAGCAGGAGCCTAGAAGACAAACTGTGTGTGCTGCAGAATGTAGAATTGGAAAAGTGACCAAAGTCCATTGAAGTATCCCAGAATATTGTGAGTAAATCCCAAATAATTGGACATGGAGTTATTTATTCTGTTATAGTTTGGTTTTGTTCTGTTCAAACTGTTACTGTGCCCTGGTTATTCCCTCCTGAAGAAAGGATTTAACTTAATTTTGATTTTTACAGGAGCCCACAACTGAAAGACCTTGAACTTTAAAAGTAGATGTTTGCTATTTAAAGAGATTGGATATTTTTAAGAGACCAAACTATTAATGTGTTTGAATTTGTAAGGTTCATGAGACTTTTAAAATTGTGTTTTATTGTAATATTAATATTCCATCTTTCAGATAATAGAGAAAGTAAACGCTCTAATTGAAAAGTAATGTGTTTGTCTGTCAAGCTGATTAGAGTTCAGTTGTACTGCCTAGTTTTATGTCAACTTGACACAAATTAGAGGTATCAAAAGGAGGAAGCTTCAATAGAGAACATGCCTCATATGATCTGAGTATAAGGCATTTTCTTAATTAGTGATCAATGGGGAATGACCTAATTTATTTAAATCATATATTAAGGAACACAGTTATCCAAGTAAATAATCTGAGTAAACACAAGGGAGACATATTTGAGGAACTATCCAAAGAGACTAATAGGCTTAAGATTCAAGCTTTACAAGAATTTGTAATCCAATTAACAAAAGTTCTTCACAAGGATCCCTAGGAATGATTATTCTTCCAAACTAAAGAATTAAAAATTAAACAGTGCAAGTAACACTACTGAAGCATAACTATACTCCTCTAAGCTACTACTTGTTAAAAGGGTGAAATAAAAACTATTTCAGTACAGGCATCACCTCTCAATATTCCTGTTTCTTTTTTTATTGGATATTTTATTTACATTTGAGGTGTTGTCCCCTTTCCCCATTTTCCCCCCATACCCAGAAAACCCCAATCCCATCCTCCCTCCTCCTGCTTCTATGAGAATGTGCCCCCACCCACCCACCCCCTTCTACTTCCCTACCCTCAAATTCCCCCACACTGGGGCATCCAGCCTTCACAGGACCAAGGATTTCCTCTCCCACCTATGCCTGACAAGGCCATCCTCCCCTACTTATACAGCTGGAGCCATGGATCCCTCTCTATGTGCTCCCAGGCTGGTGGTTTAGACCCTGGGAGCTCTGGTTGGTTGGTTGGTATTGTTCCTCACCCTAGGGGCCGCAAACTCCTTCACCTCCTTTAGTCCTCTCTCTAACTTCTCAATTGGGAAGCCCATGATCAGTTCTATGGTAAGCTGTGAAAATCTGCCTCTGTATATGTTAAGCTCTGGCAGACCTCTAAGGAGACAGCTGTATCAGGCTCCTGTCAGCACACACTTCCTGGCATCCACATCAGTGTCTACCTTTGGCGACTGCACATGGGATGGATACCCAGGTGGAGCACTCTCCGGAAGCCCCCTTCTTTAGTTTCTGTCCCACACTTTGTCTCCATATTTGCTCCCATGAGTATTTTGTTACCCTTTCTAAAATGAACCGAAGCCCCCACACTTTGGTCTTCCTTCTTCATGAGCTTCATGTGGTCCGAGTTGTATCTTTGGTATTCCAAGCTTTTGGGCTAATATCTACTTATCAGTGAGTGCATACCTTGTATGTTCTTTTGTGATTGGCTTACCTCACTCAGGATGATATTTTCTAGTTCCATCCATTTGCCTAAAAATTTCATGAATTCATTGTTTTTAATAACTGAGTAATACTCCATTGTGTAAATGTACCTCATTTTCTGTATCCATTCCTCTGTTGAAGGACATCTGGGTTCTTTTCAGTTTCTGGCTATTATAAATAATGCTGCTATGAACATAGTAGAGCATGTGTCCTTGTTACATGTTGGAGCATCTTCTGGGTATATGCCCAGGAGTGGTATAGCTGGGTTCTCAGGTAATTCTATGTCCAATTTTCTCAGGAACAACCAGACTGATTTCCAGAGTAGTTGTATCAGCTTGCAATCCCACCAACAATGGAGAAGTGTTCCTCCTTCTCCACATCCTTGGCAGCATCTGCTATCACCTGAGTTGTTTTTTTTTTAATCATAGCCATTCTGTTTCTTACTACTACAGTTAAGCACAAGAATTCTAATTATTTTTCAAATCTCTCTGTATTTCACTTAACGTCATAAAGAACAGATTATACTTGTAAATCACAAAAAAAGAGTAAGAAACTTGAGGACAAATAGAAACATCGTTTATCACAGTAATCCAGAAGATAAGCTTCAATCTGAGTTGGTGGATACATTTCAGGAAAACATATTCCAACTGCTTGTGCTAAAATCTCTCATTGTATGGACCAAGCTCTTCAATTTCCACCTTGCCAGCTAATGAAATAAAGAAAATTCTAACTAAAGTCGTAGGAAATATTTACCTATATCTGTCAAAACATGATCCTGGTAACCTGAAAGAAACTTTCCTCATGTCAATGTGACATGGAAGGAGAGTTGCAACCCCAACATCAAGCACATCTTAAAAGAGACTTGCTTCTACTACTACCTCACTGGTTCAAAGGGGAGTCAGGAGGGCAGCAAAATGCTTTACAAGAGAGAGTTGCTTGCTGTCAAGCCTGGCAATGTGAATTTGATCCATTGGTGTAAGGAGAGAACTGGATCCATCAAGTTTTCATCACACACACACATACACACACACACACACACACACACACACACGTTGGGGGATAGAGAAATAATTTGTTTGAATTTTTGTACAGGAAAAAAATCTTCCTTTAATTGTACATCTCCAAGATCAAATTCTATCATCTGTTTTGAAACCCATAAAAGCAAAACCATCAACTGACTGTGAAAACTACTACACAGGCAGCTCTTCTTATTCCTCTAAAATCAGACTTTGGAAAGATACATATACCTTTCCAAAATTTTTGAACTAACACTGGGTTATATAGTCCCATAAAATAAAGATCAGCACATGTTCCACATCTATCTCCTTCTTTAACCACTTCCAATATAAGAAATATATACCTAACTGGCTGTATTTTAATTATATAATTGCCAGCATATTCAACTAGTCTATCTTCAAAGATTTCATTGACAGAGAAAGCAAATATTTAGTTTCAGAGTTAACAAGGACTTCATTTCCATCAGCATCACTCTTTTGATTCATAAAACTGACCGGGTTCTTCTGTTTCATCAACAAAAACATGTTCACTTCATCAGTTTTTATTTTCAACTACACCATTGCCAAGATCTCCAGTTCCTGACAATTTACAAAAGTCATTTACACCAATATTAATGTCTTTGTGCCCACAAACAGTATCTTCAGTTCTGTTACAAAGACATTCATCTACACATGTATCAAGATGTTCAGTTGGCTTATTGTTAAGTCATTCTGGTGCACATATACCTAAGAATTCTATTAGACATTTATCAAGATATTCAATTCCACCATCAAAAAGACCTTCAATTGCACAATCATCTAAACATTTGACTCGATTTTTTTCTAAGTTTAAAATCAATGCAAATGTCAATCTACATCCGTTGCTTCCTTTTGTATAATCACCATGAAATTATGACTCAAATACTCAGGCTCTTATCAGTTCCACAACCTTCACCAGCTGTAGTTGGTCCTGGTTGAAAGCAATTTCAATTAACTATGCCACAAATTACTAGAAAGCAAGGTTCTGGTAAAAATATTAAGAAAATGATTCAAACTACAGATCATTGTGTATCAAAATAAAAACATTCCTGAAAATGAGGTTGGGTCCCAAAGCATTGAAAAGCTACAATACATCTTATAATATAAACAGTGAAGTTGATTCCATGGATGAAAATACATATAAATTAATTAAAATATTATTTTGTCATTTTATATGAGTAACATATTTCTAGTGTTCTACCTTTTAAAAGAATTCAGACATTACTTCTCTATGTTTGGCGGAGGGGGAATGAGATAGGAGGGTTCTGGAGGGGAAATCTGGAAAAGGAATAACATTTGAAATGTAAATCAAACATCTAACAACAAAAAAGAAAACTAATGCCTTATATCCCACATAAAATACAAATTTCTTAAATGATATAGTTTATTAAACTAAGTAAAAGCTAAGCATTTGCAACTGACTGTTAATAAAAGTTAAATTTAAAGATAAATTATACTATTAAGAATTCTGTAGATACTCATAATTTAATGTTTAACAAAATTCTCACTATATCTGTCTCAATTACTTGTGTAAAATCACAAGCTCTGATTAGTATACATGCATATATAATTGTCTAAATATATGTGCACACATATAAACTTATGGCTTATATAAAAAGATGGTTCTGGTATTTTCTGAATTTTATTTGCATGCTTTGGGGCATATATTTGATGGGATATTTTGATGATGATAGATTTGATGGGTGATTAAGTTATGTACACAAGTTGAATATTTTTCAAAATGAAACATTGAAAATTAACTAAGTTTAACAAATGATAATAAAGGTACACCATGTTTTAAGAACTATCAAAGTATTGAGGCTCAGTGAAAATGACAAAGGCTGTAGTTTAATTTAGCTGAAAGCTAAGATCAGAGTCCTAAGATACTCTAAATGTTAACAGTCAATGGAGAGCCTAGAAAAGTCCCAGACATGACTGTGATCAAAGATTAGAAATAGAAGAAGAAAACTAGCATGGAAGACTATTTAAATCACATAAGCTATCATATGAATATTTCAAAAAAAGAATAGTTAATAATTTTTGTACTGACTGGTTTTGTGTATCAACTTAACACATGTTGGAGTTATCACAGAGAAAGGAACCTCTGTTGAGGAAATGCCTCCATGAGACCCAACTGTAAGGCATTTTCTCAATTAGTGATCAAAGAGGGAGAGGGTCTAGCCCATTGTGGGTGGTGCCATTCCTGGAATCCTTGTCTTGGGATCTGTAAGAAAGCAACCTGAGCAAGCTAGGGGAAGCAAGCCAGTAAGTAACATCCCTCCATGGCCTCTGCATCAGCTCCTGATTCCTGACCTGCTTGAGTTCCAGTCCTGACTTTCTTTGGTGATGAACATCAATGTGGAAGTGTAAGCTGAGTAAACCCTTTCCTCCCCAACTTGCTTCTTGGTCATGATGTTTTGTGCAGGAGTAGAAACCTTGACTAAAATAATATTTATCACATAAACAAGTAAAATGAGAACTATTGGCTTTAGAAGTTTTAGACACAAATCTTTCTAGGATTTATTGGGAAAAACTAGCAAAGGCAAATTAATTGTAAAACTCCGTCTATTTCATAGTCACAGGGTTAATCACATAAGCTAATTTGATTCAGAAACTTAATGTCCCATTTATTTAAAGTTTCAGGGTATTATTGAAAAGGACTTACAAAAAAAATTCCTAAAACTGTATATTAAGAGACTGAAGAGAGGGCTCATCAGTGAAGAACACTTGCTGCTTTTCCACAGGATTAAAGTTTGGTTCCCAGAAACTCCATTGTGTGGCTCATCGCTACCATCTATAACTCCAGTTCCTGGAGATCGGAATAGCTCTTTTGGTCTCTATGACAACTGAAGAAAACCCTCCAATACATACATATTTATGCATAATTAAAATTTAAATGAAACTTTAAAAAAAACTGTTCATTCACCTATAATGTATAGCCTACTTCTGTTTTCATTTAAAAAGCACCCTCTTATAGGCAAAGAAGAGAGGGGACAAGATGGGAGGTTTTCAGAGGGGAGATCAGGAAGGGATACAACGTTTGAAATGTAAATAAATATAATAGCCAATTAAAAAATTCTTAAGTTGCAAACATCTGTGAATAAACAACTTTTTTAACACAAGGCCCTTGTTTTGTGATTACTATTTTAGTAGTCATGCAAGTTCAGAGGGTGATTGATGGCTCAGGAATTAAGAACACTTGATGCCCATTCAGGGGACCTGGGTTGAGTTCCTAAGAGCCAAGCTGGATAACTCATGCCTCTAACTCCACTTGCAGGAGATCTGCCACTCTCTTGAAAAAATCAAGGCTACAGTAACATTCTTCTACTTTTAGTCTCAGGAGATGTAGGTAAACTCTGCCCCTGTAAATGTGAAATATGTTATTTGGTAGAAAAGAAATCCTCAATAACTTAATAAAACTTAATGAAAAAGTATGCAACTCGGTCTCAATAACAACATTATACTTGAAGTTTTACTTTTGTCATTAAATCCCAATTAACTATCAAAAAGGTTATTAACTATGCTTATAAACATTTAAATTTACCCTAAAGCCATATAATTTTGCCTCAAGGGATTAAGGATTATATATGTCAAATTCTTGTCTCCAAGTACAAGTCTAAGTGTATTAATTTATCACATCAGAAAATAAGATCATTGGGTAATTAATTAATGTCATATTAAAGCATTGTAATGAACATTACAATATTCTTGCTACAATGACACCAAATCAGTACTCATTCATGGTCCTGTTACTTCAATAAAATAATTGTTAGAAACACTCAGGGCATGGAATAGAGCTTGGTGGTAGGGTACTAACCTGTTTCAATATCCTGGGTTAAATCTCTAGCATTTAAAAGAAACCTCAGAGATTCAAATGATGTAAATAAGCCATGCCTAAAGTATATAATATAGCATTTAATTTTTGTTATGAAGTACCACTGAAGTAGTACAACAGTGAGCCTTCATCATGACAAGTATCCATTACCAGCTATCTCACATTCCCACGCAATAAACTGTACCTTCAAAATGTGTGTCCAAAATCAGCTCTTTCTCCTTTATGCTTTTGCCAAAAACATGAGCATTAATTTAAACACTAATTTAAGATGTTGGCTCATTTTGTTGAACATGTGCAGTCTTTTTTAGTTGCCAAGGTCCAGTCTTGGCATGAAAAGGGGTTTTGAGAGAAGGGGTGTCTTGGGAGTGGCTAAAATGACTATTCAAGTCAAATCATGGATCCGATCTGATGACCTGTGTTCTTGAAACAGCTTTTCTAGTCTGCTTCTCTCTATGTTCTGCTTTCTCTCTAGAAATTCCATGTCTATATTCTGCTTGCTTGCTATTCTAAAAGATCTATCTCTATATCCATGTCCTGCTTGTGTGTGTGTGTGTGTGTGTGTGTGTGTGTGTGTGTGTGTTTGTATCTATCTGTCTGTCCTCCAAGCAGTTCTCTTCTTATCATAAAAATTTCTCTCGATAGTTTATCTCCTGTATAACACAGGTACAGTCTTTTATTTTATGTATCAGTCCAGTTATTTACTCCAGTTTTCCTTCTGAATATCTTAGGAATCAGATCTTGTGACCCCAGCCCTTTGATTCTTAAAAGACAGCAAGCATACATTTTTTAACACTGCAAAAGAATTCAGAAACTTGTCCGCCTTTGTTAAACACAAAAGACGAACCAGTCGGATAGGACCCTGCCCTGAAATTACCATTTCTACCACAGCTTGCACCCTCTTAGGCTGACCTTGAAATCAGGAATCTGCCTACCATTCTATCTTTCTAACAAGCTGGCTCATGGTATATCTGGCTCATAGTGTTCCTTTAGATTTATGAAGCCCCTCATAATTCATATTGCATTCTTATATTTTGTATAGTTGAGAAATATATATATAACTCATGTATTTGAAGCTCTTTCCTATAGCCTTAAGGGCTGTCCTGAAAGTCCCAGAGTTTACCATTTTGGTGAGACATTAGCCACACATTTGGCTCCTGGACTCATGCTGCCTGAGATTATCATGCAGTCATTAACATTAGTAGGGAGGGAATTCCTTGGAGAAATGTGAAATACGTACATTATTGCATAAACAAGCCTTAAGCAGACAACCATCATCCACTCTTATGGATGCTGACATCTGGGCCCTGTCCCAGGGGCAGGAACCATGTTATTCTGTCCCCACCAGGGTCACACTGAGCTGGGCATTTAGTTCTCTTTTGGTCATCTATTATTGTCATAAAATTTATGTTTACCTATGATTCCGTGCCTGAGACTACATTTCTTTTTCTTCTTTAAGATTCCTTTAAGTATCATCTATAGTGCTCGCTTATAGTCATAAATTGCTTTAGTTTTTGCTATCACTAAAAGATCTCATTTCTCTGTCAATTTTGAAAGATAACTTTTCTGGATACTGCAATCTTGGTTAGCAGTTATTCATTTTCAGTTCTTGAAGTTCATTCCAGAACTTCCTAGCTTTCCAGTCTTTGGAGAGGTCCAATGTTATTTTGATATGTTGGCCTTTGTAAGTGATTTGGAGTGTTTTCTTATAACTGCTTGTAACTTGTATTATTTTTATATTTTTGATATCTATGCAATAATGTGAAAATGTCCATTTCTGTTCATACCTATCTAGAGCTCATCTTCCAGATTTATTTACTTTATGTCTATAAATGTTTTGTCTGCATGTATATATGTGTACCACATGCATTCTTGGTCCCTGCAGGAATCGGAAGAAGCCATCAGATTCTCTGGAGCTGGAATTATAAACAGTTGTGAAATAATATCTTGGTGCTGGAACTTGAACCTTGGTCTTCTGCAAAGGAAACCAGTACTCTTAACTGATTTGTCTCTCCAGTCCCAATTATTTAGACTTCTAAATGACTCTTGTGCTTTCATATACATTTCCTCTATCAATTTAGGAAAATTTCTGCTGTAATTTATTTCGATAGATTTTCTATGCATTTTTTAAAAATCTCACCTTATTCATTCACTTAGTGCTTCTTCAATTTCATCTCTAGATTGTGGCCAGAAGGTATGAAGGCTATGGCAACGTTTTCTTTGATTACCTTTAATCTATTTTCCCTTGACCTTGTCCTCTATCCAGGATACTTTTACTTCTGCATTGTCTATTCTATTTGTGATCTTGCCATTGTGTTGCTTGCCTTCTTCATTTGACCCTAAATTAATTTCCTGAATTCATTCATTGACCTTTATGTTCCCTTTTGAAAATCTTTGATTATTTTTACCAGCAAACTTTTGAACTCATCATCTGACATTTTATCCATTTTAGTATCTTTGAATTTAATAAATGAGTAGTTATAATCTCTAGGAGAAAACATGTCATACCTTGAATTGTTATGTTTCCCATGTTTCATGTAATGATTTGTGCATCTGGTGGTTTGCTTAATGCTTTCTGGTTGTATTTGGGAATCTTCTTAGAAGGCACCTACTCTTTAGGGATCAGTTCAGAGGAAGAAAATCATAAAATAAAAAATCTCAATACATGTAGTGAGCTATGAAGTTAAAAATATTTGGGGCCGGGCGGTGGTGGCACACGCCTTTAATCCCAGCACTTGGGAGGCAGAGACAGGCGGATTTCTGAGTTCGAGGCCAGCCTGGTCTACAAAGTGAGTTCTAGGACAGCCAGGGCTACACAGAGAAACCCTGTCTCAAAAAAAAAAAAAGAAACAAATAAAGATTTCTTTAAATATATATATATTATATATATGGGGTAGACATAAAAGATAATTAGATAAAAATATGGCAAGGAAAATAAATAATAGAGGACAATCAAGGCTATGTAAAACAAGAAATTAGGGGACGAGGAAAGAAACAGTAAAAAGAAAAATTATCTGTAGTAAAATACATGTGATCAAGATTTGATAGATGTAATAAATAAAAGAAATAAAAACAAACAACATAAAAGATAAAATGATGAAATCAAAACATTGTTAAAAGTATAGTAAAAGCAAAAACAGAGAAGCCCAAGTGCCAGAAAGGAAAGAAAATGAAAAAGACAAAAAGAAAAAAAATTACCCAATCATGAAAAAGTGCATTAAAAAGTAGATAAGGAAAAAAAGTAGATAAGGGTAAAATGAAAACTAAAAATAAAAACAAAACTATTTTCCAAAATATAAAATAAACTATACTACAGGAAACATAAGACTGAAAACAAGGAATAAATAATTTCTTTCTGGTTCCTTTAAAATATAATCAATTAAGTGAATTTGGGTCAGGGAGTAGTTGAATTTATGGCTTTTTATCTTTCTTATGATCTATGCTGATGATTATTATATACATGATAAACATCCAGTGTTTACCAATAGTATCTTTCCCCCTTTTTGTATTTTATTTTTAATATGCTTTAAATAAAATTCCAACATTTTTCTTTCCATCTTTCCTCCCTCCCATGCCCCCAGCTATCCTCCTTCAATACAGTCCTATATGCCACCCCACTCTCAAGCTGACAGTCTCTTTAGTATTTTTACATATGCATACATATGTGTGTATATATGTATTTGTATATAATACAAATATACACATACACACATACACACACACACAACTTACTGACAACTTACTGGGTCTGTTTTTGTTGTTTCTGTGTTTACAGTTATGGGGCTGAACATAATGTATTAATGCATTGGGCAACCAACAAGGGGCTCATACCCACAAGAGCCAGAAGGTAAGAAGGCTGTGGCAATTTTTTTATATTATTAGTCTATTATTCCCCTGACCTTGTCCTCTGTTCAGGATACTCTTTCTTCTTTCCTCTCATTCTTTCAGTAGTCATTAGTTGCCTACTTTGCCTAATTCTTTGTCTAGGAGTAGGACCATTTGAAATTTTCCCTTTTCCATGTTAATATGCCCATTGATATTGCCATTGCCCTGGTCTTGTTTACGTAGCCATGCATAGAAAACACTATTTCAAAGTAGACTTCTAGGTATTCTGGCTCTTAAATCTTTCCAACTCCTCTTCCATGATGCTACCCGGGCCATAGATGCAAAAGCTGTAATACAGATGTATTCTCTGGGACTCAGATCCTCACAATCTGTTGATCTCTGCAGTGTCCAGTTGTGATTTTTCTGTGATGGTCTCCATATGCTGTGAGCAGAGACTTCTTTGATGAGGAGTAGTAGCTACATTTATCTGTTGTACAAGGATAAGATTTAGGATCCTTAAACCCAGTAGTCTCTGTATTTTAGTCACTCCCTTTGATTGTATACTACAGCCTTTGGCTGGCTACTTGTAGTTTCTGAGCCACTTAAGTGGTCCTATCACACTTCCAAGACTCCCTTGATAGTAAACTCTGGGATGACTTATGCTTTAGTTATGGATGTCTCCCATGTGTATTAGGAAAGAAAGAAGTAAACACACCACTGAGATAGTTGTAAATGGACTTGTCACCATACTTTCAAATTCTACTAAGATTTAAACATCTGCCTAAAGAGATGTAGCTTAATGAACACGATCTTGATAATCCCTCATAGCCTTGCCCAGAGGTTTATTTCCCATGGTAATTCTAAATCTCATAAAGTTGAAAGTCAAGATTAGTCATCACACCATGTTTAGCTCTCACACGGGAGCTGTGATAGATTGATTTCAGGCTCCCTTGCTGTGATGGATATCTGACTATGAGTAGTTACACTCTTCACACTTCATTTCTGAGACATAAATGATTTCAAGGATGGCTGAGAAAGTGATGATGTAGTCATTTAGGCAGTCTGGTCCTAATGCAGATAAGGATATTCAATAAATCTTGTGTGTATGGAAGAGGAACATGAGAAAAATCTAGGGACTCTGATTCTAAGCTGCTTTAAAAGTGTTTTAGCAACTTTTGGATCACATTACTCAGACAGAATATAATCCTCAAATGGAATATGAAACATACCTTAATTTAGGGGTGTTATTACCTGAGAACCACTAAATAGCAAAACTCAACTGATCATAGCAATGGTCGTTTTAGTAGGGGGCAGAAGGAGCTAGAAATTACATAATACACCATGTGAATTTAATGGTTATCTGTCTGTAGTCTGAATTTTAAAGAGACAAGAATTTGGATAGATGTATAAAGTTATACATGGGGTGGGAATATGAAAATCATATGTGTTCTATAATGTTGTATCAGATTATAAATGTTGCCACAAGGGGAAACGGATGAGAAGCTCTGAGAAAAAGGAAAAATAAAAATCCTATGCTTATAATCCTATAGATATATAGAGGAGGCAATGAATTCTGTGCATAATGTAGAATATACAAGGGTAGTCAAGAGATGGAAGACAGAAGCAAGAAGGATGGTTAGACCACTGTCTTTATTGGACTTCATTAGGGGAAGGGAAGCAGGGTACTGGAAGCCCTTAAGCACTCATTAGTTTGAGTCATTTTTGAAGACTTTGAGCTATAGTGTTATCCTATAGTGACCTTTCATCTGGGCTTAAGACAACAGATAAAAATATTGTTTCAGTTTCTATAGGCCAGATACATGAGTTATGATTCTATGCTTGTTATGTTGTTAGTTTGTATGAAAGTTATTAATTGTTTTGATCTTTAACCTTAGTATTTCTGTACCTACAATGTGGGCAGTCATTGTAATCAGATTTTTTTTGAGATAACCAAGTACAAATATATAGAAAAATATTTAAATATTTAAAATATAGTATATGAATATAGTAACATTGGGAATGGAGAAAATAAAACAAAATTTGTCTATATCAAGGTTAAAATTAAATAAAGTATCAAAACCAAAAACAATAAAAATAACAATAAAAATATTACATACATACATAGAAATGATTATCAGAAAGATGAATTAAAAGTGTCAAATGAGATTCCTCAGGGAAGAGAAAATTTAGAAGCTAGGGACTTACTGTTTCATCATATTTGTAGAATCATTTGTCCTAATTCATTGCTATAGCAAAGAAATAAAAGTATTTTTCAGAAACAAAGTCATATAACAGTAAATAAATATTAATTAAGAATGAAGGATAACTTGTCTCATTATGTCCTGAATATTTTCTTAAAGTCTAGTATTTCAAAAACATGTTAAATTAACGAATCAATCAGAATTAAGGTAGAAAATTGAGTCATGTACAGAAGGGAAGTACTTGCATTAAAGTGTGTTTATTATGAATTATTTATAAGAGAAGGATAAAAACAAATTTCCACCTACCCATCTTAGTTTTATGGTCTTGGGCCCATGTAAAAACAGATTAACAAAAGTAAATGAAGCTTCTTTTTACATGGAAATTTTGCATACACATGGGAGATACTCACAGAATGAGTAATTCTCCAAATTGTGGCTTAGGGAAAGGGAAGCTGGTGGATTAGAGGCACTCAGAACTCCCCAGCATTTTCATGAATCTGAAACAAAACATCAGAGGTATGGCTACAGGGAAAAGTACCTAATAAAGAATGGCAAGGTAACTCAACTATAAGCAGTAGACTCTTATAGGCCAGATGAAATCTAGAAATATTGAACTTTAGATTTGGAAAATAGTGAACTGTCACACAAAGTACTAGACCAAAAGTGGTAAGTGATGATGATGATGGTGATGGTGATGGTGATGGTGATGGTGATGGTGATGATGATGATGATGATTAATCCACCCCCTTGAGTCCTTTTAGCAAAGCTGTAATAAAAAAAATTGCCAGAAAGTTTACAGGCACACATTGTGGCATTCTACAAAAAGGTTTCAAACTGCACAGCAAACAGACACTGGAAAAATGGCTAGTGATCTTTATGTTGCACAATGATGTCACAGTGGACAGCTTTTTTAAGAGACAACTTAAAGTAAAATAACAGATACAAGACCTTGGATTTTTTTCATCTTTATTTGTTCTTTGACAATATCATATATTGTACTTCATTTTTATCTTTGAAAAACTAGTTTTTCAAGAATGTTTTATAATTTTTGATCATATTTATCATTCATCCCCTAAAAGTTTCCAGACTTATCACCTTCCCTTCCTGCCCAATTTTACATCTTCCCCAACACACATATCAGGTCAATTTGTGTTGCCCAGATAATCTTAGATATGTGGCTTTCCACTGGAGTGTATTTGACTGATCATGGATTAACTTTTTGAGAAAACTGACCCTCCCTTTTCTACCAACTAACAATTGCCAATAACTGCTTGGCTAGGGATAGAATTCCATCCCCAACTTCCCTCACCATGGTCTGATTTGGTCTGGCTGAGAATTTAGTATTGTTTTTCTCTGCACCTTGTCAGTTGTTAGATACCATGTTAATCACCATCTAGTACAAATGGAAGCTTCTCATATGAAAACTGAAAAGTGCATCAGTGTATAGGTATAACTCTAAATCATTAGGAGTCAGTTTAATATTGACTTAGCAGCATAATAGTAGTAAGTTTCTTCTAGGGACTACAATCTCTCTGGTCATAGGTTCTCGGCCCAATAAAGGTGCCATGTATGGATTTCATCTTGTAAAGAGGGATTTCAATTGAGTCATAAAGTAGATGAATATTCCCATATCATTTGTGACACTACTGCACCAGTGGGAATGTCTTGGCAGGTCAATTATTATTATAACTTGCAATTTTAACAATGGAGTAAGATTGATGATTGCTTTTCTCCTCCAGTAGTATATACATAGTACCTTTCATCATTATGAAAGCTAGACAACTCTCTCTTCCAGCCAAGCAAGATGCCCAAAGGAAAGAAGGCCAAGGGGAACAAGGTGGCCCCGGCCCCCACCGTCATCAAGAAAGCAGGAGGCCAAAAAGGTGGTCAATCCTCTGTTCGAGAAAAGGCCCAAGAACTTGGGCACTGGCCAGGACATCCAGCCCAAAAGAGATCTAACACGCTTCGTTAAATGGCCCCGATACATCAGGCTGCAGCGGCAAAGAGCCATCCTCTATAAGCAACTCAAAGTACCTCCTGCCATTAACCAGTTCACCCAGGCCCTGGACAGGCAAACAGCTACTCAGCTACTTAAGCTTGCCCACAAGTACAGGCCAGAGACAAAGCAAGAGAAGAAGCAAAGGCTACTGGCCCGTGCTGAAAAGAAAGCTGCTGGCAAAGGAGACGTCCCAACTAAGAGACCACCAGTCCTCCGAGCAGGAGTCAATACAGTCACCACCTTGGTGGAGAACAAGAAGGCTCAGCTGGTGGTGATTGCCCATGATGTAGATCCCATTGAGCTGGTGGTTTTCCTGCCTGTTCTGTGCAGAAAGATGGGTGTACCCTACTGCATCATCAAGGGAAAGGCCAGGCTGGGTCGCCTGGTCCACAGGAAGACATGCACCACTGTTGCCTTCACACAGGTTAACTCAGAAGACAAGGGTGCTCTGGCTAAGCTGGTGGAAGCTATTAGGACCAATTATAATGATAGATATGACAAGATCCGCCGCCACTGGGAAGGCAACGTCCTGGGTCCTAAGTCTGTGGCCCGAATTGCCAAGCTGGAAAAAGCAAAGGCTAAAGAACTCGCCACTAAACTGGGTTAAAAAATAATGTACACTTAAGTTTTCTGTACATAAATATAATTACAAAATTATAAAAAAAAAGAAAGTTAGACAATAGAGGAGAAGTTTCTAGGTAAGTACCAGCATGATTTCTTCATGTTCAATCACTTAAATATGTAGGCTCTTACTAGTTCACAGTCAAAATCTAGAGATTACCCAGGAGAGTTGCTACTGATATTGCAAATGTAATTATGTTTGGAGGTCTTTGTAATCTCATTGGCTAACAAATCCAAAAGATGTAGCTCTTTTCTAGGATTAAGCATTTTAATTGTTGGCCTCTGGTGTCTAGTAGAAGCACTGTTATTTCATTATAGGATAAGTTTGCTCTAAGTCTTTTAAATATATGTGTATGATGTACTTCATGAAGATTCTACTTAGTAGATCTAAGTATTAATCTTATGAAAAGTCTTCAGGTTACTTTACCTCCCCCATTTCTTAATATACACTATTATCCCCTCCCCACAGCAATTTATCCAATTCAGTTCCATAACTCTTTTTAACCTTTATTCCAATGTTTTCTATGTCTTATCTCTCAAGAGACCTTCTCTATGACTCCTTAGTAATTTCCTTACCTATGTAGATATTATAAATAAAGCAAGTATATTTAAATATTGAATGCTAACATCAAGATGAGATAAAGCATGCAACTTTTGTCTTTCTGTGCCTGGGCTGCCTCATTCAGAATTATTCAAATTTATTCAAATGGTACGGAGTACTTGATCATATTCACACCCTGCTCCAACTCCTCCAGATTAGCCCTCCTTCCCAGCGCACCCAAATACTTGCCATCTTAAAAATATTTTAAACCCATCAAATACAAGTTATAATGCCACATACTTTTATATGTGTGGCCTTCTACTAACTTACCTGGGGTCACACTGTTAAAGAAAACTCCCTCTCCCCCTCCCCCTCCCCCTCCCCCTCT